>NW_005355270.1:179171-187404 GCF_000412655.1 Myotis brandtii | reverse complement strand
CAGGTCTCTTTTGTGGAATTTTCACTCATTTGTTAGTAAATTTCCCCAGTGCTCTAAACCACAACCTCCATGTTTTCCTTTCCATTCCTATTTCCTAAATCCAGACATTTTGAGAGGCAGCAGGAATGCCACCAGGAAGCATGAAAGCCACACACAGAATCCTATAGAACAGAGCGCTGTGCATTTCTGCAGGCAGGTTCCCAGGTACACATGGACGAGGAGGCAGGTGGGCTCAGATCCTGACCCTTATGCCCTAGGAAGGTCTGAGGCCAGCAGGCATGTTGACTACACCTGCTCTCGCTCTCTCCATGCTCCTGCACAGGTGACAGAGCCGCTGCCTGCAAGGTGCCAGCTGACCCTGTGACACTCGTGAACTGTTGATCCTCTGAAGGGATTGACATCACTTCTCAGAGCCCGACACCCAAACAGAACAGCCAAGAGTAAAGCAGAAAACAGTGGGGTAGCACCTGTGTTATCATCAAAGTTGGAATTTTCTTAATCGCCTCTATTTTCAGAAATGTCCCAAAGCCTGGAGGCGATGCCAGCATCACAGCTTTGGTTTGTGTTTCCATGATGTGCACTGGACTCGTTCACAGAGGACCTGTCACCCTGGTTCTCAGCCACTGTGTGTGTGATGCGAGTTTTCATTCTGCTCAGTTGCCTTAGGACCCATTATGGATATTCATAATAAATAGCTTAGTAACAGAGGCTTAATGCAGTGAACACACTGAATTTTGCACCTTCTAACTCACCTGCAATCTTGAAAAAATATCTCGATTTCCCATGTAGCCACCAAGAACCAAATCAGAATTCTCTGAGTGGTCACAACTCCTTGAACTGAAACAAGAACGCAGTAAAAGCCTCCTGAGTATCTAATGGTGCTGGAGCTCCTGCTTCCCCTGCCTCCAGAGTGGTGTGTGGTCACAGGAACTAACAAACAACAAAACCTTCTGTAACAAAATACCAGCAACCCAAACCCAATAACACATAAAAACAGTTATGCACCAGACCCACTGGGACTTATCCCAAGGACACAAGGCTGGTTCAACATCCATAAATCAATTAATATAACACACATCCCATATAATAAAAGGCTAATATGCAAATTGTCCCCTCGACTGGGAGTTCAACTGGGAGTTCGACCAGGGGGCAGGGCTGGCTGGCCAACCACCCGCAGCCCCTCCCCGAGATGGGCCCCATCCATCACTCCCGCCACCCCCCCCAATCAGGGGCAGAGCCAGCAGGCCAACCACCTGTGCACGAATTTGTGCACCAGGCCTCTATTATCAATAGAAAAAGAAAAACCATGTGGTCATCTCAATAGATGTAGATAAAGCATTAGACAAAATTCAATAGCCTTTCAAGATTAAAAACACGCAACAAACTAGGCAAAAGGAACTTCCTCAACCTGATAAACAGCATTTATGAAAAAGACACAGCTAACCTCACACTAAATGATGAAAAACTGAAAACTTCCCTCCTAAGATCAGGAACAAGATAAAGATGTCCTCTCTCAACACTTCCATGCAACACGACAGTGGAAGTTCTAGCCAGGGCAGTTCAGCCAGGACAGTTCAGAAAAGGCATCCAGATGGGAAGGAAAAATTAAACCATCTCTATTCCCAGATGGCATGATCTTTTATGTAGGAAATCCTAAAGAATCTACAATAAAAATCTATTAGAGCAAATAAATGAGTTTAGCAAAGTTACAGGATAGAAAATGTATATAAAAAATCAGTTGTATTTCTATATACTAGCAAGGAATAATAAAGACAATGAAATAAAGACAATAATTTCATTTACAATGGTGTTAAAAAAGAATAAAATACTTAAGGATAAATTTAACCAAGGTGGTGCAAGACTTATATGCTGAAAACTAACACATTGTTGAAAAAATTTAAAGACCTAAATAAATGTAAAGACATCCCATGTTCATAGATAGGAAGACTCAGTGCTGTTAAGACGGCAATACTGGGGGTGGGGGTGGGGAGAGAGGTAGAAGAGGGTAAAGGGGGGACAAATGGTGATGGAAGGAGACTTGACTTGGGGTGGAGAACCCGCAATACAACATAGATATGTACTATAGAACTGTACCCCCGAAACCTACATAATGTTATTAACCAATGTCACCCTGATAAATTCAGTAATAAAGAAAAAAAAGATAGTAAAATACTACTCAAATTCATCTACAAAGAGAGGAATCCTTATCAGAATCCTATATCATTTTGTAGAAAGTGACAAGCTGATGCTAAAACTCAGATGGAATTGCAAAGGACCCAGTCAAAACAGTCAAAACAACCTTGAAAAAGAACAAAGTCCGCCCTGGCTGGTGTGTCTCGGTTGGTTGGGGCATCAGCCCATACACCAAAGGGTATGGGTTTGATTCCCCGTCAGGGCACATACCTAGGTTGTGGGTTTGATCCCAGTTGGGGTGCCTACAGGAGGCAACCCATCGATGTTTCTCTCTCTCTCCCCAGGTCAATGAATGTGCCCTTAGTTATGGATAAAAAAATTAAGTGGCTTGGTCTATATTATTTATTATTTTTATTATTTTTTTAAATATATTTTATTGATTTTCCACAGAGAGGAAGGGAGAGGGATAGAGAGTTAGAAACATCGATGAGAGAGAAACATCGATCAGCTGCCTCCTGCACAACCCCCACTGGGAATGTGCCCGCAACCAAGGTACATGCCCTTGACCGGAATCGAACCCGGGACCTTTCAGTCCGCAGGCCAACGCTCTATCCACTTAGCCACACCGGTCAGGGCGGTCTATATTATTTAAAAAAAATAAAAATAACAAAGTTGGAGGACTCACATTTCCCAATTTAAAACTTAGTACAAACTACAGTAACCAAAGCTGTGAGGCTGGCAGTAAGTGGACCTGCAGCTCAACAGACGAGAGTCCAGGTAAAACCCTCACAAGTACAACCGACTGATTTCTGACAAGGGCACCAAGACCATTCAATCGGGAGGAGACACTCTCCCCAACAAAGGTGCTGGGGAACTGGACATCCACAAGCAGAAGAAGAAAGTTGGATTCCTAACGTACACCACATACAAAATTTAACTCAAATGGATCAAAGGCCTAAACATAAAAGCTGAAACTGAAAATAGATGAATTGGGCTTCATAAAAATGTAAAACTCTTATGCATCAAAGTACTCCACTGAGGAGTGAAAACATGACTTACAGAATGAGAGAAAGTATGTGCAACTCACACGTCTGAAAAGGATCTGGCATCTAGCACATATAAAGAACTCTTACAGCCCAATGAAACAAATACCCAATTTTAAAATGGGCAAAGGATCTGAACAGACATTTCTCCAAGGAAAATACACTAATGGCCAACAAGCTAATAAAAAGATATTCAACATCATTAGCCATCTAGAAAAAGCAAATCAAAATCATAATGCAATATATCACCAGGATAAATATTATCAAAAAGTCAGGTAACAACAGTGTTGGTGAGAATGTGGGGAAACTGGAGGGAAATAAAAATATTCCTAGAACTACCCAAACTAAAAGATGCTTTTGGGCATCAGCATTCCTGACCTTTGACAGAAGTCCATCAGAACGTTGACAAGGACGGTGCACGCTGTCTCCAGGTCTCCATCGCAGCCCCCTGCAGCGGAGGGCGTGGGGACGAAATGCTCACGGATGGCCCACTGGTGGAAGTCCCGCCTGCAAGCACATGCCAAGTCTGTGCTGTCATGTCTGCAAGCAGGGGCTCCCACAGTGAGAAATGAACCCCAGTGAGGGGCACAGCAACACAGGGGTGGGACCAAGGGGTCTGGGGCTACGGAAGGCCCTTGACCACCTATGAAGAACCCCTCAGGGGCCACCCGCACATGCTGAGCTGGGGACAGAGGCTGAGGACTCCTCCCGGGGTGCCTGTGAGCTGCCCCAGATCCACAGCACAGGTATGCAGATGTGGACAGCTGCCCTTAGAAAGGTCTGAGGACAAACTACCAAAAGCACCGAGCCACCAGCACTGCCGTCTGTGAAGGAGCCAAACCCGAGCATGAGTGGCCAAGGAGCCATGATCATCTCGTGCTTCTCCTTCTGAAACCTGTGCAGACATAGCTGAGGACGGAAACCCCAGGACAGGTGCAAATACAGTGTCCACATGCGGCGGGCTCAGGGACACTGAATGGCCCTGGACCTTCACACCAGAAAGCTAACCCTTCTCTTCCTGCTGGAAAGACGTCAGGAAGGGCAGAGACCTCAGGGCACTTGAGCACAGGAGCAAAGCCCTCCCAAAGCTGGCCTGGTGCAAGGAGACAAAAGCCCATTTTGTTGGAAAAAGTTGTTTTCATTGCCACAGCCTTTTCCTTTTCTCATTATTTCTGTTAGTTCTGTCCAGAATCTGACATCACAAGACAAGTTTGGGGACAGACATTACTCCATGTGACTGGGGTCTCTGATCTCACAAAGCTCAGTGGGACTCCAGGACCCTGTTCCTTGCCTTCAGCTGCTCCCTTGGGCTCCTGTGCCCTCCCTGACCTCTGCGCCCCCAAACCCATGGGCTCTGTCAGCACCCCACTTGCATGCCCAGAACAACACATTGGACCTCCCAGTGGTCACACCTTGATTGACCCCTCCTGGAACCATCCCCTCACAGCCAGCACTCTGTGGGGCACACGCCCAGCCCTCTGCCTCCTCGATGGGCTGCATGTGCTCTTCCCACATGGACAGTGGACGCAGGGCCAGCAGATACCAGCTGAGCACATGATCGGTCAGGCCCCACCTGGGGAACGTGTTTGCTGTCCCGCTGCCCCTTCTCTAGGCACTTGCTCTCACAGCCCTGCCTGGTGCCTTCCGAGAGCACGTCCCTGCCTCAGGCCACACAGGGGTCAACTCTATGTGGTGCCTTTGCCAGACCGACCTGTCAGGAGTGTCAGGGGCGAGGTGCCACATGGGCAGGAGGGTCTCATTTACAAGGCATCCCAGCTGCTAGAACATTCTAGAAGTGTCTAGCAAACAGCTCAATGTTTCTTGAGTAAAGGAGTGAATGAAATTGTGCTCACAGATGTGTTAAACTGAACATTAAGGATATAATGACAAAACTCAAGACTTTAAGACAATATAGAAAACCATAAAACATGTTGAGGGCAGAACCCGTTAAACACCTACCTTTCTATGTCTGAGAGAGAGTCCACTTCCGGCTGAGTCTCCAGTTCCAGCTGCACCCAGTCTCTGTAAGTTAACTGAGAGGAGGACCAGCTGAGAGGGTGCCACAGCGAGCATGGAACCCAGGAACCACAAGAGTCCCGCAGGCCAGCACCCTCACGTGGTCAGAGTAACCTCTACCTCACGCCACCTCCCACTGCTGGACGGCGGTGCTGGCCCCAGGTCCTGATGAAGAACTGCTCTGTTGCTTTGTTTAACTGCATGGGAAGCTACTAAGACGGGAAAACTGGACTGTTAAGTGGAGCGCTCCAGCACACTGCAGGTGTGAGCAGTGGCCTGTGGCATCTGCAAACCTGAGGTTGCCGCTCAGCAACACCGGGAAAGAAGTCACTCTTTAGTTCCGGGAGCTGGGCAGTAACCAATAAACTTAACAACTGCTTCAAACATTCATCGTAGCATATTTCCTGTTTTCAAATTCTTGGAACAATTTCACACATCAACCCAGACTAATCTCAGAACCTAACATTGCATATAAAAGAGCACATCACAGAAACATGTGTACAGCACCTCCCAACAGAGTGAGGGCCAAAGCGGTGACAGGCAGCAGTGCGGTGCTCAGGGGTGCTCCTGTCGCAGGACCTGCAGGGCTGCGATAGCCCGGGGCTTGGAAAGCGCCCTGGAGTGCGTCTGCTAAGCGTCATTGTTCCTTGCCTTACACAGACCACCAGGCTTACTCTTGCATAGATGATATAGTTAACAATAAAACTGAAAAATACTTTTCTCCAAAGACCAAAACAAACAGGCAAGCATCCCAGAAATAAATGCAAGTTATGAAAAGGAAGCAGAGATGAGTAACAGGGGCACACTGGCCCAGGGGCCACGCTCCCAGGATTATGCTCAGAGAAGCCCAGCCCCAAACCAAAGCCTGGCAGATGTTGAAGACATGTGTTATCCACTCTTAAAATCTCTGCAAAATATTACTGTTGGGGGAAACCGGGCGGAGTAGAAGGCATCTTTCTACTGGTTTCTTAAACCTCGGTGTGAATCTATAATGATCCCAGTAACAGTCTCAACCAAAGCCAAGTCTATGCTGCTCCAACGTCACTGGGTCAGGCCCACCCGCCTGCCCACCACATCCTCAGGCCCCGGATCTGCACCTGCAAACCCGGGCGCTGGGGTGAGGTGAGAAAGAAGGGGAGGGACAGTAGGACCTACATGAAATTCCTTCTCCTTCCGTAGTTCCTGGAAGGCCCTCTGTCTCCACAGACAGAGGGCCGCTCGCTGCCAGTCTGCAGACGGCAGGCACAAGGGCCTCCAGGGAAGGCTGGCTGTGTCCTCCACAGAGAGAGGGTATCGGGCTTCTGAGAACAATCTGAGCACAATGAACTGAAACTGAAGAGAGACAGCAATGCATCTGTGAGACTCAGAACATACTCACGTAGCCTGGCCACATACAGCAGGCAGCAAAGACCCTGTGTCACCTGCAGCAGCCTCACCTGCAGCGTCGCCTTCCCCTGTGGGGCACCCTGGGCATTGTGACCAGTTACATGCAGCACCTCTGTGAGCAGCCTGTATGTAAACCTCAGTGCACACAGGATTGTTTCCCTGGGTGGATGCTTAGAAGCTGAATGGCTGGGCCCTAAACCGGTTTGGCTCAGTGGATAGAGCGTCGGCCTGCGGACTGAAGGGTCCCAGGTTCGATTCCGGTCAAGGGCATGTTCCTTGGTTGCGGGCACATCCCCAGTGGGGAGTGTGCAGGAGGCAGCTGATCGATGTTTCTAACTCTCTATCCCTCCCCTTCCTCTCTGTAAAAAGCCAATAAAGTATTAAAAAAAAAAAAAGAAGCTGAATGGCTGGGTCTGACCTGCCCTTCAGAGGGCGGTGCCATCTTCCCAGGCCTCGGCTGGCACTGCTGTCTTCCCCAGGAAGTGCGCACTGGGCAAGCAAAGCCTACCAGGGGGGTGTTCCTTTGTACCCCTTTGCACCTGAGGAGGTCAGCCGTTTCCCTGTGTTTCTCGTGTAGGCTGCACCACATGGGAATCGGGACTGGACAGTGTGACTGGGGACTTCCTTGTTGGGGCCACTCCTCCTGCTCTTCATTCCATACCTTACATTTTGGCAGCTGGGACCAAGCTCCTCGACACCAACCACAGGGGCCCAGCTGCTCCCAACACCAATTACCTGTCAGGCCAGAAGGCTGGGCTTTTAAAGCTCCATTGATCCTAAGGGTGAGCCTGGACTGAGAACCAGGTTTAAACCTCACAAGGGAGGCTCCCTAAATCTCTGCAAAAGGAGCAGCAACCTCACCTGCCTGGCTGACACATAACGTTTCTCACACACTTTAAATTTCTCATCTCCTAACAATCTAAAAAGCACTCACAAGAAGACAGAACTCTCTAGAGCAGAGGTCCTCAAACTTTTTAAGCAGGGGGCCAGTTCACTGTCCCTCAGATATTCCACACATGCGCACTGCGGGCCCGGGACAAGTCAGCTGCTAAGCAGGTCAGGCAGCGGCGGCAAAAACACCCGGCGGGCCGGATAAATGTTTTCGGCGGGCCGCATGTGGCCCGCGGGCCGTAGTTTGAGGACCCCTGCTCTAGAGGAAATAGATTCTCTGAATGGGAAGGTTCTTACACCCCCTCGTTCAACTTGGAACAGGAGGAAAAGGCCGCGTCCAGCCCAAGCAGACAGCCTGATAAACAAGGGGCATGGGCATCGGACTCCTGCATAAAACCGGAGACTCGGGAGGACGGAAGAAAGGAACCTAAGAAACCCACCTTTTTTATTAGGCCTGGAGATAAACAGCTGTACCAAGCATCACATGATTGGGGAGAAAACTTACACAAAGCATAAGAAATTGTCGCGGTACAAAATCTGAAAATAGAAAATGGACATTGTAACACAGAAATGTGGTCCATGGAAATAAGGGAAAGAATTAAGCATGAGTCCGAGTCCCTGTCCTCAGCCTCCACTCCTGAGCCCTGGGGAAGTGGCCCCCCACATCACACCCTTTGGGTCTGAGCTCTGTCCCTGCTGCAGGCGGAGACTCGGAGGAGGGAGAGACCAACCAGAAGAGACTCACCCAGGGGCCCAGAGAAAGT
>NW_005355270.1:163135-179112 GCF_000412655.1 Myotis brandtii | reverse complement strand
GGGGGGGGGGGGGGGGGGGGGGGGGGACCACGGCACCTACAGGACTGACTCCCAATGGGGACTGTTTGGTGTTGCCAAAAGCCCACGAGAGGGATGGGGATGGGCAATCTGCCTCCAGTGTGGACAACGCAGACATCAGGTGGGCGGTAGGCAGAGACAGGCTTTCCTGCACTTATCCTTTCTGCTGATTACATCCCTCAGGCCTTTTGTCAACTGTCAGTAAACTTCGAACACAGTCCCAGCCAACAGCTCCACTTCAGACCCACCACACAGGACTCCTCAGCACAGGCCAGCCGCTCTCACCCCACCCACCCACCTGCCCCGAGCACCTGCCACCCCGCATGCTGCACGCTGTTGAGTTAGCAGGTGTCCCCACACAGAAGGGTAGGAATGGGCTCAGTGGTGCATGATGGGACGCGTGGGGTGTAAACTGGCCCAGACTTATAGGACGATAGGTCTCAAAGCCCTTAAGAGGAGTCTACCTTTGGACGGGCTGTTCCACAGGTACGGGTTTACCCTAGAGAAACAGCTGCAGCAGCTGCTCAGCACAGGGAACCAGGGACCTAACCAGAAGTCAGGACCCCGAGCCAAAATGGAGCAGCTCTGACAGGCCCAAAGGACGCTGAGTGACATGCAAGGGCACCACCGTCTAGTGCCAACATCTTACATGCAGTTTAGTGCAGCATGTGATCCCATTTTTATAAACAAACCAACCAACACTCTCACATAAATACATGGAAACAAGATTCTGGAAGGACAGACACCAAGAGGTTAACCAGTGATATCTGAGGGGCACATCTGTGACTTGCTAACAGAGGACACAAGTATTGAAGGACCAGGGGGAGAACTCACTTGAGGCAGAAGAGTGAGGACTCCTTGGACCTGCAGGTCAGAAGGCTGCTGAAGAACTCAGGGATGGAGAGGCCCCTGGCAGGGACAGGAGGGCCCATGTGAACCTCCGGGAGCGCAGACCTGGACTCGCCGAGGTGGACGGCCAGGGCAGCCAACCCCAGCACGTGCGAGGCACTCAGGCTCGGGCCCTAAAATGGGACCGAGAACTAGTTCAGCAGGAGGGAGGGTGCAGAGCCCCCTTCCCAGCTGGAGGGAGGCAGCAGCCCTACCTGGTGAAGGAGGAGCTGGCAGAGCCTGGTGAGCACAGCCGGGAGGAGCGAGCGTCCACACGTGGTCGTCACAAAGCGGGCCGCCCAGGAGCCCTGCCTGCAGAGACAATGGCCAGTCCCAGTCCTGCACAGCCCTCCCAGGGTCTGGGGTGCCAGCACTCGGGCACAGGAGGCCTCAGCAAGAAGCAGGCAGTTCCCCAAATAGTGGCGTCTCCTGTGCAATGCTCACTCCTGCCCTATCCCCACTGGATAAAGTCAGCATAGACCCCACCAGTAGCCCAGCAGGAAGCCAGAGGACCAGGAACTGATGGCCACTGTCGTCATGGAACAGGGAGAAGCTCTACTCCACGAGGGGCCCCCCCAGAGCAGCAGGCCACCTGCAGACAAACTGCCCAGATACCTGTCCGGTGGGGCAAAGCTGGAGGCTGCCATTAGGTTCTGACAGAAAGAGGTCAGCAGAAGATCCACGACCTGAGAGGAGACACCCGGAGGGGAACCTGCATGAGTCGGATCTTGTATTGTTTACACACATTTGACAGGTTTGTACTCGGAGAGGAAACCCAGAAGCAAACGGGTACAAGAATCCCCACTCCCAAGGCCTGGGAACATGCCAGGCCACGTGCTGTCCCGCACCCTCCTCTGGTGAAACGTTACAGCAGAGAGCAGGCCAGAGTGAATATTGTGGACTCCGAGGCCACAGATGCCTCTGCTGCATGTTCTCTGCGCACACAGGTGGGGTGCTGACCCTGGCACTGAGGACCCTGGCCGTCCTGGCTCTGCGTACACACTTTATAAAGCAGGACAAGGGTGAAGAGAAGGGCTTCGGTTCTCTAGCACAACCCAGCAGGCGCGACAGCTGTGCGCTCTGGCGTCCCACACTCACCTGCTGCTCCCGCTGCTCCAGTTTGGGAGCAAGAGCACTGAGCTGGATCCTCGAGACCTTGGAGCTGCTGTCGTCCTCACTGAGGCCCAGGGCAGAGAGCAGCCTTTCAGAAACCACCGCAATCTGAGCAGACAAAACTGCAAACGGCAGAGTCCAGTCAGGTGAGCAGGGGTGCAGGGAGGAGGTGCACAGAGGGGCTGATGAGGGCGCAGAAACTACCCAACACTACCCTGACTGCACCCCAGGGCCAACTCCCTGAAGGCGGCAGCGACTGGGCGTGGAGAGCAGGTGACACGGCAGAGGGGCGGTCACCACTCACACCTGTACTGCACGTGTGCGGAGGATGCACTGTCACCACCACAAACCTCACCACTTATTTAAATTCTTCATCTGAATCACATACCAACTCTCCCCCACACGTGACATCTGCTGGAGGCTTGCATCCCAGCTGTCAACGTGTTTGCCGATGACCAAGAGCCACAGCCTCGGGGCACAGAGGTTGGGTGGGTGCTGAGTGGGCCAACCATACTGTGTGGAAATGGAACCTCTGCTGCTTTGGAACAAGGCTGACCTGACCTTTCAGCCACCTTGCTAGAGCCTTTGGGTCCTGCCAGGCCCCAGGATCCCCAGATGCCATGTTCTGCAGCACAGCTCTGAAGCCACGCTCCCACCCCATGGCACACTCAGCAGGATCGCAGCTAAGGCCCTGCAGGCACCCAGCAAGCAGAAGAACTAAGATAGTTTTGTTAGTATTTCCTCTGTGAGGCTCTCTCAGGATATATTCTTTCCTAGCAGGAATAAAATGAATTCATAACAGCCCTGGACGGGTGGCTTGGCTGGTTGGAGCATCATCCCATGCACCAAAAGGGTGCAGGATCCATTCCTGGTCAGGGCACATACCTAGGCTGCAGTTCGATTACGAGTCAGGGCACATACAGGAGGCAACTGATAGATGTTTTTCTCTCTTCTCTCTCTCCCTTCCTCTCTTTAAAAATCAATGAATGTATCCTTAGGTAATGATTAAAAAAAAAAATCTGTACAGTTACTAGGCAAAAATATGGCCTACTAATTTTGTTTTAATATATTTTTATTGATTTCAGAAAGGAAGGGAAAGGGAGAGAGGGAGAGAGAGACAGAGAGAGAGAGAGAGAGAGAGACATCAATGATGAGAATCATTGATTGGTTGCTTCCTGCATGCCCACACTGGAGATTGAGCCTGCAACCCAGGCATGTGCCCTGACCAGGAATTAAACTGTGACCTCCTGGTTCATAGATCAACACTCAACCACTGAGCCATGCCGGCGCAAGCTAGCCTACTATTTTGGATTCTGCATTTTCCATAAGTAAAGTCTGAAAGTGCTGGAAGTTAGGATTTATTTCATAGATTGCTGTGCACCATTGCTAAGTCTGAACTGTCACTCACAACTCATACAGCAGCAGAGGTTCAGGCGTGAGAAAAAGAAAACCCCAACCTAGTAACGTCGCCCAGCCTCCTCCCCACCACTTGTCCAACTGGGATGCCAAAGAGCAGCAGTCACCTTCTGTCAGGGGTCTGTGACAGCTGGAGTGACTGGTCTCCCATCCTGTCTAAAGAGGACCACATCCTGATACCTGCCAGCACCAGGGTGAGGCTTAACTACCAAACACTGAACCACAGGAATAAGTACCAGCCACTACCACCTTGAGGGAGTGGACCAGCCACTGAGCCCCATCCATGGCCGCACACGGCTCCTGAGCCTGCCCAATGCCCGTCCTCACCATCATACTGGGCGGGGTCTGTCATGGCGGCCCTGAGCTCTTGAAGTGCAGCTGTGAGCAGTCCCAGGGAGCCTTCCGCACAGCCAGGTTCCACCTCCACCTCCATTCCCAGGGCTGCATCTGCAAGACGGGAAAGAGCAATTCTAACAAGTAAGCCATCAGGAAACACATGCAGCTGAATATGGACCTGCTCATTCCCATGGGTTCTCTGCCCACAACGGGGGGGGGGGGGGGGGGATGAAACCCTCCTGAGGCTGGATGCTGTCACATCAAAAATCAAAACATTCATAAACAAGCTGAAGAACAAGCATGGTCTATCTGCCTAATTGCCACAAGTGAGAAAAGCATGTGCCTAATGAAAAAAGATGAGGCCCAGCCAGTGTGGCTCAGTGGTTGAGCATTGACCCATGAACCAAGAAGTCACTGGTTCAATTCCTGGTCAGGACATATGCTCAGGTTGTGGGCTCAACGCTCAGTAGGGGGCATGCAGGAGATAGTCGATTGATGTTCCTATCTCTCTATGCCTCTCCCTTCCCTTCTCTCTTTCTAAAAAAAAAGATAAGAAGCACAGCAAAGGAGGCTGGGCAGGAGACACTCATGAATGATTTATTCCCTGTTTCTCAAACTTCTAAGTTGTTTATCATAGGATGTTAAAAAAAATAAAACAAAGAAAAAAGACAGAATCGGTGTTTTAAAAGCAAAATCAGTTCATTCTGGTGTCACTGGAGAAGACACTGTGTGCAGCAAGCCTCACAGGTCTCCGGTGACACCAGGAGTCAGAGCCTAAGGCTTCTACTGATGAGTCCATTGCACCAAGTTCTACAGCAGAAGACGCTCTGAAAGCCCCCAAAAGTGGGACCTGGGGCTGGGCGAGGAGGACCAACGCCGCCACACATGGCATCCCCAGCAGAGCTGCCGACTCACTGGACCTAACAGCGGTGAGATCTGGGACCTTCATTCTTTGCCCGCTCAGGGCTGGGTCTCCATCTGTTATAAGTTATCCAGGCTAGTGAAAGGGGTTTCTGGCTGCGGAGTTGAAACCAGCAAACACAAGCTGCTTCATCGGCGTGGCTCCTGCCCCGTCCAATGACATCGCTGAGAAAACAGCCTGACAGCCGACTCACTGGACCTAACAGCGGTGAGATCTGGGACCTTCATTCTTTGCCCGCTCAGGGCTGGGTCTCCATCTGTTATAAGTTATCCAGGCTAGTGAAAGGGGTTTCTGGCTGCGGAGTTGAAACCAGCAAACACAAGCTGCTTCATCGGCGTGGCTCCTGCCCCGTCCAATGACATCGCTGAGAAAACAGCTTGACGGCACTGCTGACTGTCAGCTGCCTTATAAATGGCCAGGTGTTGGGGGCAGGAACACACCGAGTCTGCCCAGCTGCTCCCAGCACGGCCGTCCCACCTCTACATCCTTTCAGATGTGACCTAGGTCCATGTCACTGTTCCCCAGAAGCAGAAAGACCCTCCCCCCTGCCAATCCACCACAGAACTTAACGGCCATCCAAATGGTCAGTCAGAAAGCTGTCCACAGACTAGCCCTACAACAGGCTTCAGACACGAGACAGTCCTGGAGCCCGGCTGCTGAGTCTGAGAGGTCACCAAATTGAAAGCTTGAACCCAGGACAGGCAAGCAGAAGCCTCATCACCCTCAGCGGGGCCACAAACAGCAGAGTGGATGTTGTGCGCATGCACTGCTTTAAGAACGTGCTATTTCAGGTACATCAGCATCTCCAGGCTCAGTGCCTGTGAGCTGACAGCATCACATCCTGGTCCATGACTGGGGCTGGTGGTGGGCAGCCTCTGAAACCAGAGCCCTGGCCAGACCCAGCGCGACCTAACCAGACAGCACTGACCAAGGCGCCACTTCCACAGCTGATGGCCAAGAACCCTTACTTGTCGGTTTCTTCTCTCCAGCAGCAGAGCAGGCTTGGCGGTAGGTGGAATACAGAGACGAGGGGATTTTATCTGCTCTGGATCAGAACAAAACATTAAAATCAGGTCAACTATAACTCAAGCTAATTCTCAAGCTTACGATTCCAAAAACTTTAATAAAACAAAAGTATGTGACAGAGTAAATGTAATTACACAACACTGTACATTATGACCCGTTCAGAAAAACCACTCTACGTCACGCCCTCACTGGTGCACAATGCTCTGTGTTCACATCTGCCAGCAGTGGTTTCACTGGGCACAGAGATTATACATGTTTTTTACTTCTCTCATTCAAGTTTCAGAAATTTACAAATTTTAAAAGGGAACTTATACTACTTTAATTAATACTAACAAAAACACCCAAATGTGATTAAAAATACAAAGAATTATAGAGTAGGTCCTGTGGTAAGGACAGGGGCGTTTACAAAGCATGGCTGGCACTGTCTGAGGGCACAGTGACAAGCCCAAGGACAGGAGCCACGGAGTCACCCTCAGAGGAGCCACAAGGGGCAGCTCAGGTACGGGACGCATGGACACTGGCATGGCCTGCAGGACCAGAAGCCTCCACATGAGCCAGGAGGCAGGAGGGCATCTGACCCGCCAGTGCTGCAAACCATGACGATACAAACAGGAGGAGGACACAGCGGAGCTCCAGAGTGAGGTCCCGTCAGGGGACCTGAAGTGAGGCAGGGAACACAGCCTGGAAAACAGGAACCCAGGGGACCACCGACCAATTGGGAAGTGGAAAGCTTTTAGCTTAAGAAATAGAAACCAGCCAAACCGGTTTGGCTCAGTGGATAGAGCGTCAGCCTGCAGACTCAAGGGTCCCAGGTTCGATTCCGGTCAAGGGCATGTACCTGAGTTGCGGGCACATCCCTACTGGGGGCTGTGCAGGAGGCAGCTGATCGATCTCTCTCATCGATGTTTCTAACTCTCTATCTCTCTCTCCCTTCCTCTCTGTAAAAAAATCAATAAAATATATTTAAAAAAAAGAAAAAAAAGGAAATAGAAACCAGCCCGGCTGGTGTGGCTCAGTGGTTGAGCACTCACCCAGGAACCAAAGGTCACTGGTTCAATTCCTGGTCAGGGCACATGCATAGGTTTTGGGCTGGATCCCCAGTAGGGGGCAGGCAGGACGTAGCCAATCAATGTTTCCATCTACCCCTCTCCCTTCCTCCCTAAAAAATCAATAAAAGTACTTTTTAAAAAGTAGAAATCAATGCAAACAAAAGAAAATGGAGAAATTCACAGAAAACCCTCAGGCACCACTATCATTACTACTCTGAGAGGGAAGGCAAACACTGCAGCTGTTCAGTAAGAACAGATTGCCATAAAAAGAGTGTCTGGTGGCAGAAGTGAAACTCACTAAAGGACAGACAGGTAAACCTGAAGAAAGAAGAGGGAAAAAATCCCCAAACACCAGACATGTAAAATATGTCAGAAGAGAAAAAAACATCAGAAGACAATCCAAGAACTCTAATATCTGAAAATCAAGGGCTCCAAAAAACCACGCCGAGGGCAGCAAGCCTGCAATGAAATAAGCTAAGGTGGAATAATAGTCTGGATTTGCTCCAAAATAACCCAGAAGAGTGGGTAAGTAGGTGAATTGAGGGCTACACATGAAACAAGACTGGCCATTTATTGATAACTATGAAAGCTGGGTTATACATACTCTTATCTGTAGTTTTCTGTCTTAAATTTCTCATAACAAGAGGTTTTAAAATAGACAAAATTTCTTAGCACTGAAGGACATGGATTTCCAGATTTAAAGGCCCACCATCTGCCCGGTCAAGAATGAAATCAGACCCACAGCAATCCACATTACTATGAAGTTTCAGAACACAGCGGAAAAATAAGACTACAGGCCTCCAGAGAGAGAAACACAGGGCAGAGAACCAGAAACCATAAGTTTATAACATCTCAACAAGAGGCTCAAAGTCAATGGAGGAATATTTTCTAAGACTGAAAGGAAAACAAGCTCCAGCCTAGATTTCTATACTCAACCAAACTATCTGTTGAACTTGAAGGCTCAGTAAGGTGTCAAACTTTTTTTTTTTCATCTCCCATCCATCCTTTCTTAATAAAAATATGCATCAACAGGGTATGGTCCACCAAAACAAAGGAGCAAACCAAGAGGATGATCTGACACAGAAAAGGGTCAGCACAAGCTAGAGAACACTCTGGGTGATGTCCAAGGGAGACACGGGTGACGGCTGTGCTCTGAGGCACAGAAGCTAACGATTCAGACTGGAGCAGGTCGGAGGGAGGCTCTGCAAGTGGTGTCTCCAGATGTAACTGTTGGACACGCGACTCTGAGTGAGAGGACTCTAGGCAACTGGCAGGATCTGCAGGTGAATCATGATATGTACAAGGAAAACGAGGAAAAGACAAATATGAACTCCAGAGAAAACAAAAGAAAAACAACCGGATTCCTAAGGTCAAATCTGAACAGTGTTTATACAGACAGCCTTCAAAAATGAAAGTAAAACCTGAGTTTTTAAAACTATTATACGAAGGGCAGCTAATTGTATTGATGGAAGAAAGGTGAAGACGTTCTTCCACAGTGGATTATCAACTGACATTTCCTAAAACAGAAAAAGTGATAAGCAGCAAAATAAAAATGCTATTTAGATATGGAGAGAAATAAAATCAGCTAAGAGTTGAAAACAGTTGCGTCCAGAGAGAAAGAAGTGGCAGGGAGGGGTGAGTGGTGGCTGTTTTTCTTAAAAATTTCAGAACCATAATTCTTTTTCTAAACCATATTTAACTTTGACAAAACATTTCTTAAGACTAGAAATAAATGTCAAAAAATTAAGCTATATCACGCAAATACAAAAAAAGCTGGCATTAATTTTCCTCCTTTCATGATTTTGTACCAATAACACTACTTCCCAGACCAATCAATCTCCTACACGTTCATTGAAAAATGATGCTAAGTGGCGATACTCAGAATCAAAGAATTTTTTTAAAATCTTTTGAGCCAATATTTTATAAATAAAACAGACATGTGATAAAACGTCTCTACAAAAGGACCAGAATTCTCTGCATTGTCAAAAGCCCCACTAGGAAGACTGTCCTTGCGCACCTCTTCAGGGACTCTATGAAGGCCGCCCGGGAGTCAGGGGCACTCGGGATCTGTGAGAGGAAACACGAGACTCCAATGAGATCCACAGGAACGTCCTTGCTCTCTGCCGCTCGGCCCCGAGCTCGTGAAGATGGGTACTGACCACTCGAGGCGTGAGCAGGGCGGGCAGAAAGTGAGAGACATAGTAGGGCCTCCTGAATATGCTGCAACACAGAAGAGCGGGCTCAGACAACAGAAGCGTCAGGACGCCTCAGTGAACACAACACGTCAGCTTCCCGAGGGGCACCCGGTGGGCCGTCTCTCATGGCTATGACGTTCCATCACATTTGTAAAGTCCCAGTTCATGCAAAGGGTAGTCATGCTGGTGACCTGTGTCCTGGGGAACCTGGATAACACTCTGCCCCCCTGGCGTGACCATGGATTTGGGTCAATCCAAGGCCACAAGGGTCACTTCAAGTTCAATGTGGGCCTTCTCCTTGGAGCTCATCTGGAAATCCCAGAAGTGGGACCACATTTTCAGAAGCAATACCTTAACAAAGCTACCCCACCCTGGCATCAACCAGAATTTAACAAATTTGGGGAATCACATAAAATTCAACACAATTTTGGTATTTGACTCCCTGTACTAGCTTCACACTGGTCACCAATGAAGTATTAATAAAAACGATCGTCCCTCTGAACAGTGTGGGTTCCACTCAGTCCCACCTGTTGGCTGTTTTGGGGGTGCCCTGTGCTTTTCTCAAGAAAGCACATGTCACGTCAAGGGCTCCGCACCAGCCAGCTGTAAGACCGTCGCTGGGACATTTGCAATGACTCCTGGGTCTCCCCACAAACACGCCCTCCCTGCTGCTCGTGGCTCTGAGAACAGAGTGGGGACAACCCCAGCGTGACCCTACCTGGCCTCCATGACGGCAAGGGGAATTTTCCCTGTGTGTTCAAACACCTGGAGAGCCTTCTCCACATCTTGGGATGCCTGGCTGTGGGGCTGACTCCGTGGAGGGAGGAAGGAAAAGAACAGGAGACTTAAGAGAAGGCTTGTCATTTGAGCTAAAAGGTGCGGAGTCGATGCGTGGCACACTGGGAATTCAGAACCACAAAAAGGCATAGTGGCTTTCTCTCTGCCCTCAGCAAGTCAGACCAATGAGCAGCCGGTAATAACACCGGGCCCCTGTGGGAAGCCACTGCCACCCTCCTTTCTACCTCTCCTCTCTGCTGCCCCTATAGGACAGTCAAGGGCTCCAACTAAAGCAGCGGTTCTCAACCTGTGGGTCGCGACCCCTTTGGCGGTCGAACGACCCTTTCACAGGGGTCACCTAAGACCATCCTGCATATCAGATATTTACATTACGATTCATAACAGTAGCAACATTACAGTTATGAAGTAGCAACGAAAATAATTTTATGGTTGGGTCACAACATGAGGAACTGTATTTAAAGGGCCAGAAGGTTGAGAACCACTGAACTAAAGGTTTTCAGGTGAGAAGGAGCAGAGATTAAGTTTGATACTTTTCTTAAAGTACAGCAGTAAGTCTTAAATAGAAAAAGGAATTAATTATTTCATAATATTCACTTTAACAGCATCTGTAACAGTTCTCCGGCAACTCACAACTTTTAAGTAAAATGGTCTTAAAAAAGATAAGCATACCACATGGACACCTGACATTTGTTTTACATACATGCAGTTAACCTTTTTCTGTAATTCCTAGAAACACATGACACCTCCCTGCAGTTTCACAGGCCACTTTGTCCACTCAAAACCCACGTGGACGGCGATCTCCTAAAAGACAACCTTTCCACACGCAGTGACTCTCCTGCTTCTGTTCCCCACAGAGAGATGCGACAGAAAAGCACTGGGGCAACTGTCACGTTCCACCTGCACCAGACACCCCAGGTCCCCGACAGAAAAGGCTCAAAGGCTCAACTCCGTCACAGCAAACAAGAGTGTGCTTGGTGAGCAAGAGGGGGGACGGGAGGGACGGGCGAGGGGGGACGACACCCCGAGGCAGCAGCACCAAGGTGAGTTACCTCTGTGACGTCCCTGGCTGTAGACAAATCCTCATAGAGCCCCATGTTCTCCACAGAAACCTGCAGAGAAGACAGGAGCGAGAACGCTGAGGACCAGATAGGTGTGGGCAGCTGGAGGTCGAGGGGAGGAGGGAAGAGGGGAGGCCAGGACTTGCCTTCAGGTCGGCCAGCCGCGTCTTGGCCAGCGAGATGTAGTCTGTGAGGAGGGAGCGGTACTTGCTGGGGACCAGGGGCGGGTGGAGAATATGCACCTGCAGCAGACGACACGACAGGACGTCAGCTTGTCAGCTGTTCCTGACGTTCGGGACGGGAAAGTCAGAGAATGAGCCGAAGACCACGAGGGCAGAAGCTGGGGGAGAAACGGACGGAATGGGATGAATCCTGGTGAGGTTTCCACACGCTCCCGAAGGTGCGCCTTCAGAAGTGGGCGGCCAGAGTCCTGCGGGAGGACCCGGGCTCTCTGCACACCTCTCCTCAGACGGAAGGCACCCCTGCCGCTGCCGGTGTCCAAGCTTCTAATCACCAGGCACCTTTCCACCTCAAAAGCCAGGGGTCAAGCATTCAGACAGGCAGGGGAGGCCCTGGAGGCATGAGCAGTGCTCTGGGCTTCACCCGCAATGGGTACACGGCTTGATCTATTGCTCTACCTATTCTCTCACCTGGAATCTATGAAATGTGAGAGTTTCTAGGTGCCCAACCCCCCAAAACAAATGCTGGGTATAATTATCTAATTAAATAAAAGGCTTACAGAAATAAACATTTTAATCGTGAGATTGATACAGACCTGTTATAAAAAAGATGGTTTCCCCCGCCCAGAGGTAACGACCCCTGGCAGTTTGGGGTATGTCCTTCCAGGTTCTTCTCCTCCAACATAAAAACGTATTGTTCTTGAATATAAAACATGGGTTGTGCAAACACTCCAGTTCTCCCCGTCTCAGCTCTCTGAGCTGCTCCAAGGAAGACCTGGGACAGCTCCCTGCATGGCCACCGGCCAGCGGGTGGTTTCTGGCCTTTTACCATCACCAACGCTTTCACTGAGGGCATGCCTACACCCTCTTGTTGGGTTTGCAGTGTTTAACCAGCACCTGCTCAGGAAGACCATCCTTGGACTGAGGAGGATGTGAGCAAAAGAGCCGGCAGCTGGCTTCTCACCTGCAGGTACCGGGGGGCCTCAAAGGGCACGAGGTCAGACAGGAACTTGAAGAGGAAGACCAGTGCCTTCTTGCTGCCGCAGTGGTGGCCCCTCGAGCTCCCAAAGGAGGCCTGGAGGGAGACGGGTGTGAGGCACGGACAGCACGTGCCCTACTGTCCACGCAGGGACCTGTCAATGCAGCGCCTCAAAAACAGAAAACTGAACTGCTACTGGAAAGAGAAACCACAAAGCCAGTTGGTTCATACAATCCTGAAGGTCATGGCGAAGCTTTGACTAACGTAGGCTGAAACATAACTATGGTGTCTTGTGAACATCAGAGGCACAATTTACTGCCTAACAAGGACTCTCCCCGGCAAGTTGGGGGACAGGCCAACTACCTCCTGGGAGCACCAGCAGGTCAGCAAAGGTAACACACCTGGAACCAGTCTGCATAAGATGGGAACACGGAGGGGCCCTCCAGCGCAGCCTGACGCACAACCAGGAACACAGTGACCATGCAGTCCAGGTCGAAGCTCTCAAACGCACGGGCCAGCAAGCAGGTTACCCAATCTAGGCAAGAATAACCACAGAAATAAAATGCGTATGTTCTGCTGGGGAGTAAGTGCGCCCCTACGACTTGCATACCCAATGCCAATTTCAAGGGACTGGAAACTGATAAGAGGAACCCAAACAGCAACTATGTAAGGCTGACAAGCAGCAGTAGGCAGAGCCCGAGAGGGCACAGTCCACAGGATGCAGGGCACCTTCAGGGCATCCTCGCTGAGATGGACATGGTGATCCCCCTTTGTGCCGACAATACTGCGCATATTGCACGCAGACACACACGCACACACTCACCCAGAACGCCCCCGAAGCGCACCGGTCACCAGCCGCTGGGCTCCAGGGAAGCAGATCACCATTGTGGACACACAGGACAGCACGTGCTGCCAGTTCACCTCGTGCGTCTCCAGAACTTCTTGTAAGTGGCCCAGCAGCTCCTCAGGACTCAGGAG
This sequence comes from Myotis brandtii, assembly GCF_000412655.1. Lineage (NCBI taxonomy): Eukaryota > Metazoa > Chordata > Mammalia > Chiroptera > Vespertilionidae > Myotis > Myotis brandtii. Next base: position 166,157 of record NW_005355270.1, on the reverse strand, counting down.
CACGAAGAGCTGGAACAAAGTGCCTGGGCTGTCAGAGCAGAACACCAAGGGCAGGAGCCGGACCCCACCCCCTTCCTGTAGGCACAACTCAGGGCTGCAAGGGGACACTCCCGTGTCTCTCCTTGCTGCGGTGGTCAGTACTGGCTGGCACTCCAGAGCTCGGTGGGAGATCTCCGTGGCCCTCGTCCTGCCCCGTGACTCACCCTGCGGTACAGGCCGGTGAGCAGAGGGTGGGCCCTGGCGAAGCTCCAGTCCCTTTGCATTTGAACGGCATCGGAGACTTCACCAGGAGGAAGGACAGACAAAACATCAAGTCAGCAATCATCAGAAAGCTGGGTTTTAAAGCTGCAATGTCAAAGAACTACCTTGTTTTAATTTGCATTTTTCAATGAGTCAGGTTCACCATTTCCCTGCTTGTTAACCATTTCTAGGTTATAAAATGTCTCTCTTTGGCCCAGATACCTGCTGGTGATCCTATATCATATTTGCTGTTTCCTAATCCATCATTTGCACTTGAGTCTGGATGCTTTTAAACTTTAACTGTCAACACGCGATCAATGAGGATGCTGTGGAAATGAGAAGGGCTGACACAGGTCCTCGGGAGCAGGACAGCAGCCTCTGTCAGGAGCAACCGTATCCCACCTGCGGACCCTCCTGGGGATGTACCGAAGCACAGAGCCGGCTCAGTGGGCAGGGTGTGCATTCAGCCCCATCACTAAGAGTGAACACTTGTCATTGATAGTGACAGCAGCCAAAGGACACTCATTAATAAAAGATGACGTGAATATTAAACACTTAAGAAAACCATGTAACTACATAAGAAAATACTTAAGTTAATGACATATGGAAAAAAAACCTTGAAATTTAAAAGTATGACTACATCTTCAAAAATCTCTTTAGAAAAAAACGAGATTTTGTGTTAAAGCTACTTCTACTTTGGTGACGAGAAGGATGAGTTTTTCTTTCCACGCTTCTTTAATTGTAAATTTTCTTAATGAGAATGTTATTTTCAAATGAAAGGATGGTTAATGATAAAACGTCCTTCGTGATCTCAAGGGTCTGAAGCATTAACAGAGGCCCAGGCTCCTGTCCAGGGAGGCAACGGTCCCCAAACAAACGGGTCTGGAACCCACCTTTCAGCACCGGCTGGTGAGTGAGTATCTGAGTCAGCGTGTGCCTGGAAAACCTCTTTGGAGAATCTGTCGAAATTATACTGCGGAACGTGTGTCCACTGAATCCACTGAACCTGCAAATGGAGCAGAAAGAGGATCTCAAGAAGAGAGGTGCCCGCGCTTTCCAGCAGTGACGACCTCCCACGACAATATGCCTCTGGCCAAGGATCTCCTCCACCCTCTCCAGAAGAGAAGAGGAGGCACGAGAGCGCCTGGTGCAGAGCCCCAGTTCCTCCTTCATGGATGCAACATGCCCAGCAGGCTATGCAACACCACCCTCTTCAGCCAGGCACAAACGGTGGTTTTGTGTGTTGGTGGCTCCACTGTCCTCTTTCAGCCAACAGGAGGAACAGCAAGGCTTACAGAAGGATGCTCCTTCAGAAGGAAGCAGCATTAAAAGCACCCCAAATCAAGACGAGTGGGAAACCATCCCAATGAACACATTTTGCCTGTCCTCTTTCAGCCAACAGGAGGAACAGCAAGGCTTCCTTCAGAAGGAAGCAGCACTAAAAGCACCCCAAATCAAGACAAGTGGGAAACCATCCCAATGAACATATTTTGAATAAAAAAAATAAAAAGACGCCATACTGTCAAGCAAAGCAGACCTGGACGCTGAGGCCTCCACTCCCAGCTCAGGGGCTCACAGGCTTGCCCTTTCTGTGACCTTGAAATTCTCTCTGCCAGGCCACCATGCCACTGGCTTAAAATGGAACCCAGGGAAGTATAGTTTCAACAAGAGGGAAGTGTAGTTTCAAGGAGAGAGAAAACCACAAGCAGGCAACAAAGACCCCTGCCAAGCCAAGGAGAGGGAGGAGGTCAGACAGAAATCAGCAAGGGCTGGGCCTACAGAACCGGGTGGGGGGGGGGCCATGAAGGCCCAGCAATCAGGGGCGTGGGCCCGATGGAGGACTAGGGCCCAGCAAACTGCCAGGGTTACAAAGCCTCGGTATCCCTGTCTGAGGTGGGAATCAGACAGCAGGGTTGTGCCAAGCCTTGTGCAGAGACTGGCACATGTAGGTGGCTCAAACTCAGCAACTGTCCCTAACACCAACAGTGACCTGTGGAAGGAGGAGGGAAAGAAACAGCCCTCCCTCAGAGGGAGCAAGACACCACTGACAGGGCAGGAGGGATGAAGGGTGACCAGGGTTGAAGTGGGGCGTGCGACAGGGTCAGCCCCACTGATTCCTCGTGAGAGAAAACCAAGTGTTCCAGCAGTTACGTGTCCCAGCAGTTCAGCAGTTACATGTGCTGGCCCAGGGTCATGAATACGAGGGCACTGGGCAGAGGGAGGACACAGGGGCCCACGAGCTCTGCTCCTTCCTGAGGAACGGGGTCCCAGTGTGCCACCCAGACTGTTAGGGAATATCTGATTTTACTGTAAGTGTTGGCAACTAACTTAAAAATGTAAAAAGAAGCAAACACACTGACGATCATTATTTGATTCCTGGGACATGAGTTTGAGCAATCTAGGCATACTACAAAATAGCATAAAATTTAGAGAACAAAAAAGTGTTTTCACTGTTTAAATAAAGCACTGAATCATACAGCACAGTTGAGGACCATGGAATATTTGTGGAGCACCAGAGCAAAAGCATTAGCGTAGAGCGATGCTGAGAAATTCTCTGGGTTTCCCAGGAGAGAGCCAACTTCCAAGGTCAGCCTCGCCCATGTGACTCTGAAGTGAATGCAGACACCCCATGTCCAAGCCAGCATGTCTACGTGCAGCTCCCGCCACAGAGAGAGAAAGCCAGCAAGACAAAGCCAGGCTTACTGTAGGCTCGGCGGGAGCTGGAGCCAGCTGTGTGCTCCAGAAAGCCCTGCGGGGGGCCGAGAGGGCCACACGAGGGAAA
>NW_005355270.1:155312-162111 GCF_000412655.1 Myotis brandtii | reverse complement strand
TCCCAACACCGAGGAGACTAGGAGATGAAAGGCAGACTTTGTGGAAGTATCTGTCGTGATGCCCCAGAATGCCCAGGCCCTGGTCGCATCCCGCCGGGCCCGGCCCCGATTCCCACGTCTGTACCACCCAGGTGCTGCCCGTGCAGAGTCCTGCTGACACGTCTGGACTGGAGCTGGGAGAGTGCCCCCTCCCCTCCTCTGAAAGCACAGGCTGCATTCCGGGCCATGAAGACCTTCGCCCTCGAGCACTTTGGGAACCAGAAGACACGGGGGAAGGGGCGGGGATCACAACCTGTTCCCACTTCCCACACCTACTGGAGGAGGGAGGGACAGTATGCACACAGGCTGCATTCCGGGCCATGAAGACCTTCGCCCTCCGCCCTCGAGCACTTTGGGAACCAGAAGACACGGGGGGAAATCACAACCTGTTCCCACTTCCCACACCTACTGGATGAGGGAGGGACAGTATGTGGGCAACTCATATGCAAGGTCAGCCACTGGTCCAGGGATGTCCAAGGAAGGACCCCATGGTGGGTGGAGGTGTAGGGGGGCTTATTCAACAATCCTATAATGCTTCACCTTTGTTTTTCCTCCTACCTGGGGCATCTGTTCAGCCTCCACATTTCTTCTCGGACCTGAGATTTTCTGAAATCCCCTCAAAACAAACATTTGCACAAAATCTGAAAACCACAAAAGCAAAGTATTTACATACAGTCCCGAGCAGCCAGGAGAAAATCTGAAAACCACAAAAGCAAAGTATTTACATACACTGCAGTCCCTGAGCAGCCAGGAGTCACACAAGACCACCCTCCTCAGGGGCTAGGAGGGCAGACCCTCAGGGAGCTGTGAGGACACCCTTGCTCCTGGCCCTGGGAGCCCTGCAGGTCACTACCCACCAGACGCCACACATAGTATTCACCAGACCCAAGCTAAAGCTCTGACCGAACTAGACTCTTCTCCTTGCCATTTGGTTCGAAAGGAAAACACAGCTGACCCTTGAGCAACACAGGTTTGCACTGTGCTGGTTCACTTATCCACAATTTTTTTCAATAAACATACAGTCAGCATCCAGTCAACCTACCTCAGATCAAATCCGAGCCTGGGAACCCACATATGCACAGGGCCAACCTAAGTTTTCAGATTTCCGGATGGGTGAGGCATTGGTGCACCTAACCTCCATGTTATTCAAGGGTCAACTGTACTTATAATGAATCGAGTTTATATGTAAGGGATTTTCTCTTAAAGTAGCTTCCAAGGGTTTCTTGGGGACTTTCAGCCCCTCCCTTACACCAACACAAGAACCTTTATAGAAGATCCCAGAAGCATTACATTCTGGGGAATGAGGCAGGAAGGGGACTCAAATCTTCTGGAAAAGTTAGAGTCGAGAGGGCTAAAATGAGAGATTTTCTACCTAATCTTCAATTTAAACTTAAACTGTCTGGGGCCAGATTAAGGGTTCAGGAATCATAGAGAGTTGTAGGAAATCATGTGTAGATTTCACTCCTCGGAGATTACTGGCTCCCAGAGCAGGAGCGGGCCCACTCCAAGGGAGAGATGCCCAGGAAAACATGGGTGACCAGCTCATGCCCGTTTGGACTTAGATAAGGATTCCCACCCCAAGTTCCCACTTGGCCTTTCCTGGGCACTTTTTAAAATAAATTATAATTAAGCCCACAAAAAGTTAGTGGCCCCATCCCTAACCACCTTGTAATAGGTGCTCCTACCCTGTTGTTTCCTACAACACGTTCTCTGTGGGGGTGAAACTGAGCCTCAATTAGCATAGCCCTCCTCCAATTGGGATGCTGAGGGAGATTCCCTGCCAACCCCTCGTGAGGGCTTGTCCTTCCTCATTCAGCAGGTCATAATCCACAAATATTTAACTTAACACACTAGCTACAGGCCCCATAACATCATGGGTCAACAGGCTGAATTACCAAAATTGCCACACAATTCAAGTTAAATGCAACAGGTATGGCCCAAGATGACTTCATGCTAGATTTCCACACCATGGGTGTAAGGGCCTTTTCTGCATCCCACAGATCTTCAAAGCAGAAAACTGACCTAAATGAATTCCCCCACCCCAAGAACCGTGATGAACTTACCAGAGAGCATAGCCCTGGTGGTGTCGACGTGCTGACCGGTGTCTTCTGTCTGCTCACACAGACAGCGCAGGTTCCTGAAGAGCCACGCCACCACCGCCTGCATGTCCGAGTGGCTGGGGACAAGCAGACAGCATACCTGAACCCCTGCTCCACAGCCACCAGGCCATTTTCTTCTCATTCATTTTACTCAGCAGCTTAGGCGACTGAGAATAAGCTAGCAACCACCTGAGCCTTCTGCACCAGGAAGTTAGGGACACCTGCTACTAATATCAAAAATAATAATCTTCAAGTAGTTTACTAATACTTATTTGGAATAGCTTACTATTGTTGGGAAGGGGGGAAGGAAGTTCAGTAATAAGATAATCATACAAATAAAACAGACAGCAGCAATTACAGGCTGTAGGTTGTCACTAAGGGATCAGCCACGCAGCACAATCTGTGTGAGAATCCGTGTGGTCTGCAAAGCCCTGATGGGAGAGCCCTCACCTGCCCCGCCTATCACATGTCATCTCCCTGATAACAATGTTTATGTGCTTGGCCACCTGTACATCTTCTATAGGGAACTGGCAACTGAAATCCTGTGTCCACTTTTAATTAGAGCAGTCAGGCCTCCCCCACTTCAAGATTACAAAAACATCCTTCCAGGATTCCCTCCAGTCCTTTTATAATTTCTTTTTTTTCCTTCTTTGATTCATCAACAATGTTTTTGGTATAAAGTTCCAACTTAAATCACTGTTTCTGTCTCTCCCCCCTCCATTCGACTCTCTGTAAAAATCAATGAAAAAATATCCTTAGGTGAGAATTAACAACAACAAAAAGATCCAACTTAAAAATCCAGATGTGGCCCTAGCTGGTTTGGCTTAGTGGATAGAACGTCAGCCTGCAGACAAAGGGTCCCGGGTTTGATTATGGTCAAGGGCACATGCCCAGGTTGTGGACTCGATCCCCAGTAGGGGGCGTGCAGGAGGCAGCCGATCTATGATTCTCTCATTATTGATGTTTCTCTCTCTCCACTCTCCCTTCCTCTCTGAAATCAATAAAAATATATTTTAAAAAAATACAGATGTGGCCCACATGTACCACCCCCAGTGTTTTAATATGGCATTTTCAACTCTCCTTGGCAATCCCCCAAACAAGATGCCGTTTTTCTTGAGCAGAGAACAAACATGCAGACCCCAGCCTCCTGCTCGGCTAGGGGAGAAGCAACTGCCTGGCTGCCTAGAGCAGGAAGCTGCCATCTGAGCTTCCCAGTGCTTCTGGCACCTGCTTTCAATCACAGTCTCTCTTCCTCTCCCCTAGATCCAGAGGCACTGGGGCCATCAATCCTGAGTCTTCTAGGGAGAAAGAAGACACTGGATTGGTCCCCACTTCTTTCCACACTGCTGGTTTGCACAAGCCCATCTCAAGTGTGCTCAGTCGTCTCCCACTGGGCCATCTGCCTCCTGCTTCCAAACTCTGTTCTGCTACTAGTATGCCCTCTCCCACACCCTCCCCTCTTCATGGGTTGCACCTTTTTATAAAATCCCCTTTCTGAGGGTTGCTGGGATTTCAGGAAGAAATAAAAGCACTTGCACGCATATATATTAACCATGTTTACCTGAACATCTTTTTAGTTTTTAAAATATTTTACCACATAATATATCTTCTGCAAAGAAAACATTACCAAGCCTGTGCACGATAAGACTTCAATTTAAAAAAAAGTTATCTTTAAATAAATTACAGTTGACCCCTGAACAAAACAGGGGTCAAAAATCTGTATATAACTTGATCCCCCAAGTTTAATATAGTCGTCACCCCTCAGTACGTGCAGAGGACTAGTTCCAGGACCCCCCATCAATACCAAAATCTGCAGATGCTCAAGTTGGTTGAATCTGAAGATGCAAAACCCATGAATACAGAGGGCCAACTGTTTGTACTGGGGAAAAAATCGTGTGTAAGTAGGCCTGCACAGTTCAAACCCATGTTGTTCAAAGGTCAGCTGTAATAGATTCTCCAGGCAATTTTTGGCTCTGATACATGAGACATACAAGACTAGGTTACAAATGTAAATCACGTAGTCTTAAGGTAACATTATATTATCACTACCTTTCCAGTAGCTCCTGGAGGCTCACAATGTTTTGTATTTGAAGATGCCACACAGCTTCCAACAACAAAGAATCCTGAAAAAAATAACAGCATTGTGAGTCCTTCAGGATGCATTTTCATACAGAATGCTCAGTCTGTGTTCTTAACTACCACACTCTATTTAAAATCCAAGTGGAATAACAGCATAGCCTAAACTATTTTATCCACTAGTTTTAACACTCACCAAGCCTTCAGACACGTCCACTACCATCTTTCCCCTCCTCCTGCCCGTCCTCACCACTCGTCCTGCAGGCTCAGATAGGACCCTGCCCCGTCTCTAGCTTGACCCACTTCTAGACCTTTCTCCACTGTGGCCTACCCAAGATTCCAAAATATAAAGGAACATGCCAATATCTTTTTAAATCCTTCGTGGCTCCTCACAGCCTTGAGGATAAAGTTCACTCTTGGACACAGCACAGCCCTTTGTGATCTGGCCCCCCCTCTCTTCTGTCCTCTCCCAGTGAGGCCCTCCCTCCTGCAGCACGGACACACGCCATCCCTCAGTCACCCTGCTCCAATCACATCCGTCTCCCAGAAACCACACTGCTCCTACACTTCCTGCACCTCCCAGCACTCCTAGGAAGCCTTCGCCAACCATCCAGATACAGTCGCCCCTCTTCTCTGTACCCCGTGAACAGTGTTTGCGGGTACCTCCTTTCCATCCAGCGGCATTTACTGAACACTTTCCCCTACTCTCTGCAACTGAGATGCTTGGTGAGATTCCAAAAGATGCGTAGGGGTCCTGTGGGCTCCCCCCAGACAACAGGACACTGCTTGGAAAAACCCTGGAGTCAGGATTACAGTCTCAGGTTTACCTGTACTTTCCACAGTTCTTGACAGAAGGTGAGACGGGAGAACATACTGTGTGCTAATAAATGCCCAGTGATCTCTAACAAGGAAGACAGTTTCTTCTGAAAAGAGAGGTTAAACCTTCTTTAAAAAATGGGCAAATACCTGAAGCAATATTAAAGAAACATCCCATTTCCCCCAATAGCTTACAAAATAAGAGCAGCACAGTTACCACATCGTGCTGTGCCTTACTCTTTGCTCTGGGTCTAGCAGCACCCCACGAGAGGGCCCCGCGTGCGCCTCACAGATCTGCACAAAGCTGGAGGCCACCGTGTGGCTGGACAGCACTGCCACTGGAACCCCCAGCCGAGAGGCTTGATCCCGCAAAGCAGAGCCTTAAGAAAACACAAAACGTGGAAGAAACACTACGAAATCTAAAACAGGAGACTAGAGATTAAAACACCTTCTTTTAAGCTGCAGCAGCCCAGAAATTAGCCTTCTGAAGGTCAGAACAGATCTCCAGGGGAAACACAAGGTATCGAGTGAAGATAATTTCATGACTGAAGCAGCTCACGGACAAGCAGAGCAGCCCCGGGAGCCTGCAGCTGCATATACACGCTCGTGTTTTGGCAGATACATTCTGTTAAGAATTTTATCAATGTTTCCAAAGGAGCACAATAAACGGAGAACCACAGCAGGCTCTTCTCTAATGACTTCAGTGTCAAAGACAGATGGGCTCTCGCCAACGGTACAGTGACGTCCGGTGGCAAATGGGTCTGCTTCCCCAGTGCTGGGCCTCACACCTGTGGGCAGCCCAGGTTCGGGTGTGCTCCGTCCTGGGGCTGCTGCCAAGGGAACCTGGGTGCGGGGTGTCCAGGCAGCCCCCAGCCTCTAGTCTGCACTCAATAAAGTGAGAAAGGCCAGGCGGTCTGAACACACATGGTGCCTGTAAGTACGTTGTTTTCTAAGTGACTTGACTTTCATAACTAATCTATTTGTTTCAGTATAATTGTCACTATCTTTAGCAGGAAAAAACTAAAAAAGTTCGTGAGTTAAGGGTCTCTCTATATTTCTGTGGTCCAAGCTAAGAGCTTCTTGTATAAGTTCACATTCCTTGGGCTAAATCCGTACAAGAAAACCGTACAGCCGTCTTCCGCTCCCTGGAACGATGATGCGTAACTTGTGAAATTCAAACACGACAGGACAGCGAAAAGCAATAAGCGTCACTGAGCTTGCTGTTTGAGGTCATTTCAATGGAAATCGAAAACAAATCCATTAGTTAACAACCCTGGCTTCCCACCGGCAAATCCCCATGGCTCCCTGAACGGGCACCACTGTCCCCCTTTCCCAGGGACTGGCGCTTCCTCCTGCTTCTGCCCGTGGTGAGGCAAACCCTGCTTTTTTGTTCGTTTGTTTGGATTTTTTTAAAATATATTTTTGTTGATTTCAGAGAGAAAGGGAGAGGGAGAGATAGGAGCATCCATGATGAGAGGGAATCAGGGATCGGCTGCCTCCTGCAGGCCCCCCGCTGGGGATGGAGCCCGCACCCCGGGCATGTGCTCTGATGGGGACTGGAACCCGGGACCCTCCAGTCCGCAGGCCGACGCGCTATCCATTGAGCCAACCGGCCAGGGCCCAGACTCCGTTTTTAAGGAACACGCCCCACGCAGGGCACGAACACCCGACTGGCCCTGCTCCCCGGCGAGGAGCAGCCGACATCGTGGGTCTGGACCTCCGCTCCCGGGGAACACACAGCGGGGGCCTCCCAGGGCGTCGGGGCCGCG
>NW_005355270.1:151040-154551 GCF_000412655.1 Myotis brandtii | reverse complement strand
GGCGGCAGCTCCAGACTTGCGGCCCGCGCTGCCTTCCCATTGGCTGGAGGCCCGCGCTGCCCTCCCATTGGCTGGTGGCCAGAGCTGCCTTCCCATTGGCTGACGGCCCGCGCTGTCTTCCCATTGGATGGCTGACCATTGGCTGGCGGCTGCCAGGCCACACCCCACCTAGGCGGGGCCTCGTGCGGCGGCCATCTTGGTGGGCGTGGAGTTGGCGGTTAGCAGGGCATCATCTACGAGGAAAGGGCAGCATCCCTAATGCATTGTTCCTGCAAACAGGACGCACAGCCGGCCATGAAGACACAACCTGACAAACCCAAACCCTAAAAGCCGCGCGCGGCGTCCTGCGGACCATGGAGAAATCAGCCCGCGGAGCGCTGCCCGGTACGACCTGCAATGACGGACGTGGTTGGGGTCCCCTCCGCCCAAGACGGTAGTGAGACGGCCAGTGACACCAAGGAACTAAATGCTTGATGTCGCTTGACTTTACATTTCAGTGGCCACACGTGCCCGGCTCCGGAGTGGACAGCACAGCGCCCTCCTCTGTCCGCAAGCACAGGTCAGACTCCAGAGTAGGGCGCCCTCCCCAGGCGCGGAGCCCCACTGCAGTCTGGTGGCTGGTGCCTTTCCCATTTACGTTGTGCAAAGCTGAAGTTCGTCCGTGTTCCTTGCTGTATGAATACAGGATTTGCATTTAATATTTGTATATGCTTATGTTTTATTTTCTGGATACTGTAGTATGATGTTGTGACATCTTAAAAGGCCTTCCTTTCTGGCTGGGGAGAGACCGCCAGTTCTTCGAGGCAGCAAAGGGCCTGGCGGGCGGGCATGCCTGTGATCTGCAAACTGACCAGTCTAGAGCCACACCTGCTCCACTTGGCCCCAGACCCAGGAGGCAACAGTCCTCCCATCGCGGGGCCAGGTGCCAGGCATCTTGGAACCGCTGCTACAGCCCAAAGACCCCGAAATTATTCAAACTAGCTAATCCTGACTGTTCACCCTGCCCAGCCTTGCCTTTCCCGTGGAAACGCCAAAAGGCACTGACCTAAACCTTCCCCTCGTTCCTGTCTTCTGCCCCCTGGCCACCCTGGTGCTGCCCCATGTGGCTCTAAGACTCGTGAACGTAATAAACTGCCCCCACCCCACCCCGAGCCTCTTGTGACCATCTCATAAAAGCATGCACAACATTTTCTAAAAGTTAAAGTGAGGGCAGCTTAGGGGTAGAAGGGTTGAGGCCTCCAAGCCCAATTCACGCCTCACCTGGGACTGGGGAGCCAGCCCTGGACCGAGGGCCGAGGGCTTCATTGATGAGCCACCACTGGGCGGGCTGGCTGGCTCACTCGGGCCGAGAACAAACCAGAAGGCCCATCAGGTAGTGCCACAGGCTTTCTCATCACCTCAAAAGGAAAAAGCTCTTTAATTTGTTGCGACAGATTTTTACCAGTCGTAAGTTCTATGCACACGTGAAAAGACAGGTGAGAGCGTGTTGGAGGGCCGAGGCCTCTGGCCCTTCTGAAGGTGAATTAGAAGCAGTCCAGTGTCCTGAGTAGGAAAACCCCCAGTTCTTCCCGCCTGTGTGGGTCTTTCTTCCGTGTCTCCTTAACTTTCACACGGAACACTTCACTCCTGCCACTTCTGGTCACCAAATATGTGGAGGTTTTCCCCTTAACAAGCAATTCTGACACCAGCCAGGTGCCCTACCATTGAACTCAGTTCTAACACTGTTTACACGGAGACAGATCCCACTGGTTAAGGGCTCAGTCCCATAAGACGGCCCCCACTTCAGAGGCCAATTCTAAGTCTTTTTTTAAAATATATTTTATTGATTTTTTACAGAGAGGAAGGGAGAGGAATAGAGAGTTAGAAACATCAATCAGCTGCCTCCTGCACCCTCCCCACTGGGGATGTGCCCGAAACCAAGGTACATGCCCTTGACTGGAATCGAACCTGGGACCCTTGAGTCTGTAGGCCGACGCTCTATCCACTGAGCCAAACCGGTCAGGGCCAATTCTAAGTCTTGTGTCCCCAGGTTACCCACAACTTCTGCCTGATTTGGCAACAAATTGGGGAGTCCCACGACCCCTTCCTCGGATTCAATTAATTTGCTAGAGTGACTCACATAATTCAAGGAAACACGTTTACCAATTTTTTAAACGATAGAGGTGACCGGCCAGATGAAGATACACAGGTCAAGGTCCAGGAGGGTCCCAAGTGCCACAGAGCTGAGATGGGTCACCCCTCGGGGTTGGACATGTCCCCCCAAATGGAAGCTTCCCACCCCAGAGCACAGGACAGGGTGGAGAGCATACTGCCCTCAGTGTAAAAAGGGGACCTGTGAGTTTGTAAGAAGTAGACCACAAAAGACCAGTGACAGGGACTGTGTCTGGGGCCAGTGTGCACACATCAAACCATGTCAAATCAGCCAACACAGATGGGTAGTGACTTCTATAATTCCACAGAGATGTCGGCTGTGATGGGAACAGGCATGACTGCTGGCTGTGAGGGAGGCATGGGGCACAGACAGGTCCTTAGGGCTGTGCACTGGAAAGTGTACCACTCACGTTTAGCCACCCTGCACTCCCTGTTCAAAACAGACATTCGGACTTTGTAAATGACCTCCAATGTCTTCAATGGGAAGAACACCGTATCCTCCGTATTTTCTCCACTCCCTCCCCATCAGGAACTCCAGGGTGAGCAGCCCCCCTCTCCCACTCGTGCCCACACAGGACGCCCCTCGTCATCCTGGCCGAGCTCTGGAACCTGTGTCTCGTCCTGTCCGGTGCTCTGTGTCTCCTCTCCCTCTTCACCTTCTCTACCACCCGCCTGGAAACGTTCCCTGGGAGCTGTTCTGGGCTCCCATTCAGACATCGAACACGGCCTGGCTTTATTAGCATCCCTTGGGATTCATGTCCTTTATCATTATCCCAAAATAAACCTAAAGCACAAAAGCTCGGCCTCTCACATTTCAGCTTTTCCTCCCGGACCCCTGAACCATGCCTGGCTGTAAGGAGCCAGACAAAGAGGGCATTCAAGGGCCTCTGAGCCATGGCAACAGGGGCCTGGCCACTCACTCTGCTTGGATCCCTTGGGGGAAGCCGACCTGTTTTTTTGATCTGAAGTGGAATCAGCGAGGGGACGAGAGAGAACCTTGGCACCCCACTCTCCACAGCTGAAGCCGTCTGCCTGCATCTAGGGGAGTCCACGGGCTCAAATTGTCTTTGATCTTAAACCCAATTGCCCATGTACTGACTCACTCTGACCTTTGTCTCAATACACACAGTGCCCTCACTATGCCACCTTGCACGCTGGAGCCCTGCATTCCCCTCCTAGAATCCTGTAACTGCCGGTCCACAGCGCACCTGGGATCCAGCCCAATTGGTCCTTTTGGCATCCAGGAGCCACCAAACACCAAACACAGAGCATGGGAAAAACCCCCAGTGGGTTCCTTCACATGGAGCACCTGTCGCTCTCCCCCAGCCCTCGGGAAGGTACTCCGTGTGCTGTTTCCCCC
>NW_005355270.1:146076-150108 GCF_000412655.1 Myotis brandtii | reverse complement strand
GGGGCACAGACAGGTCCTTAGGGCTGTGCACTGGAAAGTGTACCACTCACGTTTAGCCACCCTGCACTCCCTGTTCAAAACAGACATTCGGACTTTGTAAATGACCTCCAATGTCTTCAATGGGAAGAACACCGTATCCTCCGTATTTTCTCCACTCCCTCCCCATCAGGAACTCCAGGGTGAGCAGCCCCCCTCTCCCACTCGTGCCCACACAGGACGCCCCTCGTCATCCTGGCCGAGCTCTGGAACCTGTGTCTCGTCCTGTCCGGTGCTCTGTGTCTCCTCTCCCTCTTCACCTTCTCTACCACCCGCCTGGAAACGTTCCCTGGGAGCTGTTCTGGGCTCCCATTCAGACATCGAACACGGCCTGGCTTTATTAGCATCCCTTGGGATTCATGTCCTTTATCATTATCCCAAAATAAACCTAAAGCACAAAAGCTCGGCCTCTCACATTTCAGCTTTTCCTCCCGGACCCCTGAACCATGCCTGGCTGTAAGGAGCCAGACAAAGAGGGCATTCAAGGGCCTCTGAGCCATGGCAACAGGGGCCTGGCCACTCACTCTGCTTGGATCCCTTGGGGGAAGCCGACCTGTTTTTTTGATCTGAAGTGGAATCAGCGAGGGGACGAGAGAGAACCTTGGCACCCCACTCTCCACAGCTGAAGCCGTCTGCCTGCATCTAGGGGAGTCCACGGGCTCAAATTGTCTTTGATCTTAAACCCAATTGCCCATGTACTGACTCACTCTGACCTTTGTCTCAATACACACAGTGCCCTCACTATGCCACCTTGCACGCTGGAGCCCTGCATTCCCCTCCTAGAATCCTGTAACTGCCGGTCCACAGCGCACCTGGGATCCAGCCCAATTGGTCCTTTTGGCATCCAGGAGCCACCAAACACCAAACACAGAGCATGGGAAAAACCCCCAGTGGGTTCCTTCACATGGAGCACCTGTCGCTCTCCCCCAGCCCTCGGGAAGGTACTCCGTGTGCTGTTTCCCGACACACTTCGGATGCTGACTGATCCTTTCTGATGGCCGACTTCTGTTGACAAAGGCCTTTCTCGAACCACAATTCTCTGAGGCAGGGTGGGTACCACATCCTACCATTTTACATATGAACACGGGGGGGGGGGGGGGGGGGGGTTGGGTTTTCACTGGTCTTTCCCAGGCACAAGACATCAATGCCCAGGGCTCAGCAAGTATGTGTGACTGGACATCCTACACCATCAGGTGAATATTTGGGGACTGTCTCTGCTAATGTGATAACTTGATAAAAGTGACTCCAATTTCAAGCAGTAAACGTTTCTCTTCTGTCCCCAAGCACAGCCCACTGTGAGGGGTCATGTCCGGCCCCTGGGATTTCCTCATGGACTGGAAATGAAGTATGGAGAACACATTTTTAGGCTGCAGTGGATCCCATAACTGTAGAAACGACCTTGCTCCAAAGCTTTCCAAGCTGAGTTAATGATTGACCTCGATCAATTCTACCGTGCTTCTCAGTAACAGCCGGAAATACACTGTTTATTTCTAAAACCCAAGTGGCAAGTTCAAGTTATGGAAGGACTAACATATCCCTGATTCTGAGCATACTTCGTGGGCAACTAGCCCCATGTTTTAACCCTAGTGCCATTTTCGACAGGAATAAACCCATTTCCCTCCCTACCAGGCGCCTATGCCGTGCTCCTGGGTAAGAAGCTGGCATCGGCACTCCCCTTGGTGTGCAGCCCAGACAACTGCCAGCTAACACACACAAGTTCCTCATGGCAGAGCCCTCAGTCTGAACAATCACAAATGTGGGCAGTGCTTGGGACCCAGCCAGACGGAAAGGATTATCTCGACTTTGTGACTAGTGGGAGCAACTTATCACTGTGCCCAAAGCTCCCACCAGCCAGCCAGAACCTGGGTATGTCTAGTGGCCAGAGACATGGGCCAATTGGACCGGTTTTCTCTTCCAGTCGAGTCCAGTGTGCCAGGTTGGAATCCCTCTCACTGCCTCACCCTTAGGCCATACCGGGCTTCCCTCTCTCCTTCAGACCACTTCTAGGTCTCGTGTGGTACTTTCTGGGGGAGATGTGTGGGTAAGTGACCTAGGAGGGAAACATAGGGTTGCCAGGCGCATCTAGGGAGCCGACTGATGCTTCTGCTTCCTCCTCTTGATCATACCCAAGAGGACAAACCTTCAGATACCAAGAGATAAGTAAAAACTAAATTTTAAAACCTTTTATTAAAACCCCAGTGTTCTAAACCTCACCAGCTGATGTCTTGGAACATGCACAGGGATCCCTAAAAAATGATCAATGCCAGATCAGAAAGGGTACTGTACCCCTTACACAGGTGACCTCAAGGGCCTCTGGGTCAGCCAGGTGTGAGTTGTCACCAGGTCTTTAATGAAGCCCCTGCTCATCAAATGAGATCCTAAAACCATGTGGCCAGGGAAATAGGAGGCCCTTAGAGCAGTGGTTCTCAACCTTGGCTGCACATTAGACTCACCTGGGAATCTTTTTAAAATCCTGATTTCTGGGCCTCATCCTCCGGAAATTCTGTTTCTTTGTGACTAATGTTGTGGCCCCACCCCATAACAAAGAAACAGAGCTCCCGGTGCAGGGAGGCCAGTTCCCCAGATCACACACACCTGGCATGTGTGACAGGCGTCAGGAGGGACTTTCCTTAATCCACCGAGCAGCACTGAGGGGTCCTTACTGTTGCCATCCCAAGGCAGACCTTGAAACTTCTCCCTTCCCTCTATTGACAAGTGTGTGTGTGTGTGTGTGTGTGTGTGTGTGTGTGTGAGAGAGAGAGAGAGAGAGAGAGAGAGAGATTAGGCAGGAAGCTTTACCTGAGTCCCAGGTTCTTTGCATCCTTTTTTCAGGAGGTAGCATAGGTCCCACCTGCCCCATCTCCCAAGTGCTAACACGGTTATTTTGGCAGCATGCACTTAGAACTGAAAGTTATCCAGCTGCTGAATATAGAAACTTCTTTATCAAACTCCTTTTCATTTTAAGATTGAAACTCCAGATGGCATTATTTGACAGTAGGGCCCCAGGCGACAGCCTACCCCCCACCCCAAGTCTCCTTCAAATGAGATGAAATCACGGCACTGCTGTCACTGTTCAGAACAACCAGGGAACTTCAGAACCCAAAGTTTCCCCCCATTCAGAGAGAAATCTCCAGGAATCTGCATGTTGTGTGCTCCCCAGGGAATCCTGGCTGGGACTCACTGCCTTATTGCCATTTGTTCTCCAGTTGCATTTGGCTGTTACTCTGACCATGTAAAACTATGGCTGCAGCCCTGGCTGGTTGTCCCAATGGTTAGAGCATCTGCCCATGCACCGAAGGGTCGAGGGTTCAATTCCTGGCCAAGTTCATGCACCTGGGTTGCAGGTTCGATCCCCAGCCCCCTCGGGTGCGTGCAGGAGGCAACCAATTAATATGTCTCTCACCTCGATGTTTCTCTCTCTTCCCCATCCCTCCCTCCCTTCCACTCTCTCTAAGAATCAATGGGGGTGGGGGGGGAGGAATATCCTCAGGTGAGGATTAACAAAATAACAACTCTGGCCGCAGAGGTCTCAGGATTGGCCTGGATAAAGCTGTCTGGGTGCCACTCTTCCCACGCGGTGAGTGAGCTGGCGGGGAATGAAGGCACAGTCTCGGTCTGAGGGAGTGCAGCTCACCCACCGGGGAACTGAGACTGTTTTTCCTGGAGACAGTGGAGCATTTATCGCAGACGACTCCCCTCCTGGAAGGGCCGTCCCCTCGCCCTCATCACGCTAAGGTAACCTCCTGAGGTCACCTTGCCAGCAGGCCCGCCACAAGAGCAGTGAGTGTGAGTGTGCGCGCGCGCGCGTGTGTGTGAGTGTGTTGGCAGGATGATTCACAGTCCTCCCGGCTCCCCCGCATTCCAGCGTAAACGCGCCCAGGCCCCGCAATCACTGCAGTGTGTTTGGGGCTGGATGCCGGGCAAGTACGCGAGTGAGAGCCGCGCGTGGGTGCCCGCCGTCTGGCTTTCCCGGGAGCTCCGGGCGGGAAGAACCGC
>NW_005355270.1:129640-145445 GCF_000412655.1 Myotis brandtii | reverse complement strand
GCCCTCCTGGGGCTGTGGCGGCGACCCCTCCTCTCTCCCTCCCTCCTTCTCTGCTGGGTCCGAGCTCCCTGTCCCCACCCTCTTCTGGACCCGGCGCCCCTTTTGGACCCCTCTCTGCTGGAGAGGGGACCCCTCGCCTTCTCTCTGCGCATGGAAGTCCCCTGCGCCTCCCCCATGCTTCCCTCTCTCTACCTGCAAGCCTCCCTTCCCCAGTCCAGGGCACCCCCTGCCTTTCCTGGACCCTTCCCCCACCTGGACCCCTCTCCTGACTCAGTGCCAGGTGCTCTGTGCGGTTGGGCGTGTTGGCCTCGGAGAGAGGAACTGGGTGGCTGAGCGCCTTGCACGGGGCTGAGTTTCCCCACCTGGGCCAGGGCCTCGGCTCAGGCTGTGGTCTCTTCCTCCCCGTGGTTCCTGGTGTGGCATCCACCCTGGGCCTTGGGCCGGGAAGGAACTAAAGCCCTCCTCGGGGTCTTTTTCGTTGGTAGGAGGCTGAGGGGAGGAGGGACCATGCCTCCCTGAATTCCCACCCATTTCCTAGGTTCATTAGAGAGCAGGGAGCATGTGTACAACTTGGGAGACAACTTGTGTAGTTTTTCTGCTCTTAATCATCAATAAGAACCAGCAGTTAAGCCTTTGAAAGGTATTTGAAGTCTATTTAGAATGATGAATTTGGGTGACTTTTTGCCTCTTTAAGGAAAAAAATTGTTTTCTTCCCTGGGGAACCAGAATACCGGTATGGAGTATATGATGCTATTACCCGAAGCCGATACCCTGTGGGAAGCACAAAGGCCGCTGTGTGTGCCGGAGGGGGCTGGACCCTCTCCAGCCCGAGAGCTGTGGGTTTGCAGAGATCCTTACGGGCAGGGCAGGCGCCATCGAGGACTGGGAAGGGCCGGGGCAAAGCTAGACGGAAGAGACAGCTGCTTGTAACAGGGAGGGTCTGCTGGACCCTGCCCGGAATGATGGCTCTATTTCTCCTGGTCCCTGTGCCCTGCTTCTGTCCCCCTCTGCTGTGGGACACTTGTGCGCTGCTTTATTCTGCACAGAAAGCACCGAGTCAGGTGAGATTTGCCAGGTGAACCCTGTAAGTGTTGTCATTCCCATTTTACTGTCAGGGAGCTGAGGCTCAGACCCACTCACTGTCACACAGAAAGTGGCCGGGCTGGGGTTCAGCACTCAGTCCACTGTCCTCAGAGGTTGGGCTAGGCCCGGCCAGTGTGGCTCAGTGGGTGAGCATCCACCCATGAACCAGGAGGTCACGGTCAGGGCACATGCCCTGGTTGCAGGCTCGATTCCCAGTAGGGGGTGTGCAGAAGGCAGCCGATCAATGATTCTCTCTCATCATTGATGTTTCTATCTCTCCCTCTCCCTTCCTCTCTGAAATCAATAAAAACATATTTTTTTAAAAAAAGGCTTGGGCTAGGAGCCCCATGCACCACAGCCTCCTCGCCTGCAGAGCCCTGGGGTTACCTATTCACAAAGATCGTTTCTCCTGCAGCTCTAGTTTCCTAATTAAAACACCATCCCCATGCCATGTCCCCCCCCCCCAAGACAATATAACCCAGGGTCTGGCTCCTGGCACCACAGGACAGGACTGCTGGGCCTGACCCTCTGATTGTAATGATGGGGAAACTGAGGCACAGAGTAGTAGATAGTTTGCCCAAAATCACAGCAGCTGGTTAGAACGGAGATGCACCCTGCATCCCTCTAACAGTGAGAGTCACACCGGGTTTCTTATTGGTACTCTCCAAAGTGTACCAAGAGGGCAGGCCTCCAGGGAGTGGTCAGGGACTGTCCATCTCTCCAGCCCCTTCTTCCTGGTCATTGCAGACCCAATAGCATGTCCCGCTGTCTCCATGCTCACAGGTCAACTGGAAATCTGGGCTGGGGTTCAAAGCTCACGTGTGGCCACCCTAGGTTGACCTCTATGGGGAGGTACCAGCCCAGTCCATCGAGGAGCCCAATTTCATTTTCCAGTCGATCCGATCTTTGGTTCCTGATCATAAACATGCCTCATAAAGGTGGAGTCGGTTAGTGACAGGCTGCCTTTTCAAGATTAAGGAAAATGGATCATCTAACCTAACTTTCTGTCCTGTTGACCTCTCGTGAATCAGCTGGAACTTTAGACCAACGGCCCGCCGGCCTCCCGGGGCCTGAGTGATGATAAGGGAGTGTCCCGGGAGCCGCGTGGTTATTCCTCGCTGTAAACAGCAATCAGGAGAAGGTTCTCAGGTTAAGTAAATGTTTACAATAATTTTCAAGAAATCAACCACAAAGCTCAGCCACCCTGGGGGGAATGACTAATAGTGTCTTCACTTGCCCATGGGACCCTTCTCCTCTCGGCTGCATGAGGAGCCGGGACAATCACCGTCCTCATCTTTAGTCTGAAGACTTCATAACTGCTTAGAAGCCCCTTTTTTTAAAAGTGGGAAAAGGAAAGCAAGGTGACATGTGGAGTTATTTTAAGAGGCCATTATGGAGCCTGCCCATGGGAAAGGCTTCCTTTTTTATTTTTATTTTTTAATGGAGGCAGGAAGCTTCCTGTGCAGTGCTGTGCTGAGCCATGGCCCCAGGCAAAGCTCGCTTCTTAACCGCAGCAGCTGTCGGAGATCAGGTGGCCCTGGGATGCTTTCAGTGGCACTTGTCCACCTGGTGCAGGGCTTGGCTGTCACCGTGATGTGAGACCCCACCTTCATGGTCTGTATCTGCCCGTGAAACGTACTTCTCTCCAGGCCCTGGGGTCTCCACAGCTGGGTGCTCATCCCCTCCTCTCTTTCCCCTCCCCCCCACCTTCTCCATTTTTCCCCCCCGCTAATTTGCACACTGCCCTACTTTTCTGATATTTTTTTCTTGTCAGTTTTGATGCTAAAACTTTTTCCGGGCCTCACTCCTCAGCACTTGAGTGCCTCACATGACCTGCCCACCAGGTCACACCTGCCTTTTCTCATGTGACCTGTCTGCCAGGTCGCACCTGTCCCTCCAGGCCCCTCCTGCTCCTCCCTCTCTGCCTGTGGACCTAGGCGCTGACCCTCAAGCGCTGCAGTCTCCAGGGTAAAACTGCAGGCAGCTCCCCGTACTACCCGTGCTGTGTGGACGAGGCTTCCAAACCCAGAAACTCAGTCTGCCCTGCAGATATGATATCCCTGTGTCATGAGCTCCATGGGGCTGGGGTTCTCTTCCCACCCTTTACCTCCAGCCAGGGCTCAGCATCTCACCGGTACCCCCACTCCTCCTCCATAAACTGGGGTGATGGTGGAATATGCCTGGGAGGGAAGGACTGTGGAGGGAGCATCAGTAGGGAGTCTGCATCCACCCTGGACCCAGGAAGCACATGTGGACACACACGCACACACAGATACGCACCATATGTGCACATGCACACAGAGACAGACACACGCACACACAGTCACAGATGCACACTGACACATGCATACACAGACACGGAGACAGACACACAGACATGCACACACACGGAGACACAGCCACATGCATGAACACACACAAATGTGCACACGCCAATACAAACATTGCACACACAGACATTCGTGCGTGCACACGCACACAGACACATACATGAACACAAATGTGCACACGCCAATACAAACATTGCACACACAGACACATTCGCACGTGCAAACACACAGACAGACACATACATGAACACAAATGTGCACACGCCAATACAAAGATATGCACACAGAGACACATTCTCACACACACGGAGGGAGACAGACACACGTACACACACACATAGAGACAGACACACGCACACATGCATGCTCATGTGCACACTTTTGATAACGTAAAACGTTCTCCATGCAGAGGACACCCACTCCCCCTCAGAGAGGGGCGTGGAGGCTGAAGGTGCTGCATGAGCTCTAGCCAGGTGAGGGCCCGGCTGGCCGCTGTGTGTGTGGGAGGGTGCAGCTCTGGGAAGGGCGCCGGTCTGGGTGTGACTGAGCTGGTGTATTTGCAGATGGCATTCCCGGTGTAGTCTCACCTCTGAGCAAGCATGACCTCACAGGAAGGCAGTCCCTGGCCAGCTGGGACCTCTGGGAGACATGGGTGACACTGCCTGTGCACCGACGACCCCAGGAGACGCTGAGCCTGTGAGGCCGCCTCAGCCGGGCCACCAGCCCACCCCCACGTGCAAACCCTGCCCTGTGCTCCTAGGAGAGGCTTCATCTCCTGAGGAGGGGCCCTTGGGGTCCCTGTGCACCCTGAGATTTGGCTCCAGCCCCTCTGCCACCCTCAGGGCCCTGGTCCTCCCACTCTCCCCCACCCGGGCATGGTGGCCCCACAGAGGCAGCTCTGTAGCACTGGTTGGTCTGGTTGAGGGATGTAGGCATTTAAGCAAATACACTAGTGAGTATCACCCGCAGGCAGACACTGGGGTTTCGCTCTGATCCTGTTAGACGCCTCGGAGGGAGTTGGTCCTCCAGGAAAACTGCCTGGAGGTGGTGAACAGCAATCCGTAAATCGGCCTGAGGTGAGCCAGGCGTGTGGGGAAGTGCCCCTCACTGTCTCCAGCTCCGTCTGGCACCCCCATCCGTCCAGCGTGGGCACTGCTGTCCCCACTGGAGGGCATTGGCATTGTGGCCTCTCCCAGGACTGGACAGTGGGAGACGGTGGGATAGGGTGTAAGAGTTCCCTCTGGCCGCGGTAACAAACTACTCATATTTACTCCTTGAAACAACACAGGTTCATTCTCTTACCGTCAGAGGTGAGAAATCCAGATACTCTCTGCCTTAAGGTCCAATGGTTAGCAACCTCCCTTCTGCTGCTGCCCCAGTCCCTGCAGTGTCACAGGCTGTGTGCACAGGGCCTGGGAGGGGGCGCAGACAGGCTGGGACAGTGTCCTGCCCACCACGGAGCAGAAAAGCCAGCCGGTGGGAGGGGCACTTCCTCCAGCAGCAGCAACAGCAGCACTGGGTCCAGGAATTATAGTTCCGACGCTTTCGGGGGGCGGTTTTCACGCTGGTGGATGTGCTAAATGCAGGCAAATAGATCACAGGCCACCCTGAAGTGTCCGTTCTGTCCAGTCTGGAGTGGCCCGAGAATACACATTTCTGACACGTTCCCCCCATGCTGATGCCGTGGGGCCCAGGGCCCACTGTGGGACCACCCGTCTGTGCGCAGTCCCCGGGGCCATCCCTTGAGAAGGGGTCCCCGGGGCCATCCCTTGAGAAGGAGTCCCCTGGGCCGCCCCTTGGGAAGGGGTCCCCCTGCCATTGCTGGGACACCTTTAGCACCAGGATGACTGTCAGCAAGGGGGACACGTCAGGGTCTGGGAAGCGAGGCCAGCAGCTGGGGGTGGGGGAGAATCAGCCGGGTGACCTTGGGCGCGTCTCACCCTCTCTGGGCTGCACAGTGGGGCAACAGTGAGGACTAAAGGAGAAGCTCCCGTGAGCCGTCCCTAGCCGAGTGGAATGTCAGGCATCGCTTCCGGCTGCTGCCTGTCGGTGTGACCGTCGACGGGTCTCCCTGGGCTCTCCCTGAGAGACACTGGCAGGTCTTGGGAGCGGAGGGTCTGTAGGAGCAGAGGCCCCAGAACTTTGTGAAGATGCAGAGACAGCTGTGGCTGGTGTTGCTCAGTGATTAGAGCATCGGCCCGAGTACCAAAGGGTCACAGGTTCCATTCCCGGTCCGGGCACCAGGGCACATACCTGGGATACAGGTTCAATTCCTGGCTCGGTTGGGGCGTGTGCAGGAGGCAACCAATCGATGTGTCTCTCCCTCGCTCCCTCTCTCTGAAATCAATGGTAAAATATCCTCGGGTGAGGATTTTTTTTAAAAAATGATGCAAGACTGAGCGTGTATTGCTTAGGGCGCTGCCAGCACACATCTCCCAACTCGGGCTCCACTGAACTTGGCTCCTGGGGGTCCTGGCTCCTGCTCGTGGGGGAAACCTGTGGGTGACTCTGAGTTCCTGGCGAAGCACGTTGACCTCACCCACCCTGAGGCACTGGCGGAAGTGAAGTGGGGAACACGGGCCACACCACCACACACGGAGCCTTTGGCCCAGAGAGCTCTCTGTTTGCTAAACAAACACACGACTTCCGTGGTTTCGAGCAGGCGTCTTCCCGCCCCGCCTTCGCCAGCTCCTTCCTAGGGAGCGTGCGGGGCCTCGGTGTTCCTTCCCTGAAGCTTAAAGTCTGTTTCCTGATGAGGAGCAAGCATGTGTGGGCGGCGTAGATGCCAGGCCCAGGGTGCTTCTGTTCCGTCTCACACTGACCTGTACGGGCGGAGCTCTGCTTTCTAAGAGCAGGCCCAGGAGGCGGCCGCCCAGCGACACAGGTTGTCTGACCCCGCGCTCTGCTCTCCCGCAGACCCCGCTCCGAGTGCCCGTTCTCACACCCGCACACAGATTCGTTTCTTGACCCCACAGTGTGTCACATGCTCCAAGTTCAGAGAGTGTGACGGGAACGCAGTCCGAGCCTCCTCGCAGTGGAAGGCCCAGCACACACACACCCCAAACACGGGGTTCCCTCCGCTCCTTCCCTTAAAAGGGGGCTCGGCCTGTCTCATTACAACGGACACCTCCCTCTCTTTGGTGGCTGTCCAGGGTGCCCTGGCGTGTGTGGCTGTTAGGGTGAGTGGTCGGCAGCGGCATGCCACCTGGGCGTGCCTTCTACGCTAGCCAGGAGGCCAGCAGGTGCGGTTCTGGGAGGTGTGTGTCTTTGGGGTGGTTGTCATCTCCCACCAGCGCGGAGTGGGGGCCAGTCCCACAGCCAGCATGGCCTCGGTCTGTCCCAGGGCCACGCGGCTGCTCCAGGCCTGCGATGTGAAAGGCAGGAGCCTTCTGGGCTGGGAGTCCCCTCTGCTGTGTTGTCTTCGGTAACTGTCAGTATTTAAGGCCCCTGGGGTCCAGCCTGTGGGAGCCCAGGCGTAGCCGGCCTCCCCCCAGATGGGTGGGGTCTCCTCCACGCCATTCCCTGACCTGACCCCAAGACTCCGCAGTCCTGGGTGGGAGGCCCTGGAGGTAGGAGTCCCCCTGCTGTTGCTGGGACAGTGTATCACGCTGGTCCCAACCTCCACATCCTTGCAGGCCGTCTGATCCAGGAAGTGTCTGCCCTCCTTCCATCGCTGGTTCTTTGAGTTAGGTGGGCAGGCGTCATCTCCATCTGCAGGTGAGGAGAGGAGGTCAGAGAGGCCAGACCCCAGGTCAGACCACAGGTGGCAGAGCTGGGTAGGGATCCGGCCTGAACAATGCTTCTTACGCCCCTGCCCCCCTCCCCCTCCACACACACCCCAGGCTGCAGGGGCCTCGGCTGCCAGGTAGCCTCCTCCCGCCACCCACCTGGCGGCAGGTGAAGCACTTCCTCTTGAAGCTGCTCCAGGGAACTCCAGGCTGCAGTCCCCACAGACTCTTCTTCAAATGACACCTTTCATCTCTTCCTACTACGGCCGAGATCACTTCAAAGAGAACCCCGTGGCTTCTCGATTCCTCCTCATCTGTGACTTCATACAGAGGAAACCGGAGAGCCTTACTTTTCTAGTCGGTCTTGGCGAGGGCGCGCTTCCCTCAGGGACCGAGAAGCCCTGGCTGGTAGTTAGGCCTGCGTGTTCTGGGCGGGTGCGGTCTCTACACTTTGGGGTCTGGCAGGGTGCGGTGTGGGGGTCCCAGCCCAGCCACTGATTAGTTCTGTGGTCTTGGGTGCATTTCTTCACCTACCTGAGCCTCATTCCTCATCTGTGAGGAGGGAGTCATGGCACCAACCTCCGTCAGGTGGCGATGCAGCTGGAGCCGTAACAAATCACGTGTCCGTTGGGTAGCCAAGGGCTGTGTGTAGAGAGCTGGGCACGGCCTCCATTGCCCCGAACCTCACCGAGGGGCAGCTTGCTCATCCCAACCCACAGTCTCCCCAAGTTCACAGTTAGATTCCTGAGCATTTACTTTGGTTAACACATGGATTATTTCAGCCATGGATGTAAGCATTAAAATGATTTCAACCAGAGCCCTGGTCAGTGTGGCTCAGTGGCTAGAGTGTCGGCCTGTGGACTGAAGGGTCCCAGGTTTGAACCCAGTCAAGGGCATGCACATGGTTGCAGGCTTGATCCCCTGCCCTGGTCAGGGCATGTGCAGGAGGCAACCAATCAATGTGTCTCTCTTACATCGATGTTTCTCTCTCTCTCCCCCTCCCACCCACTCTCTCTAAAAATCGGAGACAGGCTCAGTCAGTAAGGAGCCCTGAAGGCTGGCTGTACCCCCTTCTTGGTCAGGGGGCACCTTTGTTCTGGGTCTGATTTCTCCCACGGCCTCCCCCGCATCCCAGCTGCAGACTTTGACTGGAACTAGCACAGCCACGGTGCCGCTGGCTCTCACTGGTTCAGCTCCGCTGGTGCTGGGTGGATGTTTTCTGTTATTTTAATGAATCTGTCCGACACGGAGTCCCTTTATCTTGGCGATCTTCCTGGCGCTTGACGGCATCTTGAAAATATTTGCGTAGTTAGCAGGTTCACTTAGCAGACAGCTTCATGGTTGGTGTGTTTACATCCCCCTCATTCCAGAAGGAATGTCAGGCAGCTGACCTCCATCTAATGCAGCTCTACCTGCCGAGTTCAAGGAAGGCTGTGGGAGCGTTGGGTCCAGTCTCATCCAGCCGGTATCCTGGGAGGCCCTGTGGGGAGA
Organism: Myotis brandtii; assembly: GCF_000412655.1. Classification (NCBI taxonomy): domain Eukaryota; kingdom Metazoa; phylum Chordata; class Mammalia; order Chiroptera; family Vespertilionidae; genus Myotis; species Myotis brandtii. The sequence goes on along the minus strand of NW_005355270.1, from coordinate 136,813 downwards.
GGGAGAGGGGCGGCTGCAGCTCCCCTGCACCTCCACTTCCTAGCTGGGACAGCTTGGGGCAAACATCCCAGATCCAGAGCGGTGACTGATGCCCTTACCCAGCTCGGCAGCCAGGAGCTCTGCTGTGATTTGGGAGCGTCCGGCTCGGCTCCACACCTGGAGTGGGCAGGGGCTGCCCTGCTGTCCTGGCCCCTCACCTGGGCATCCAGCTCATGGCTGGGTCTTACAGGGTCTTTCCAAATGGCCAAATGGCCATGGCCCTGCCCGCTGTGAGCTCCCTGCTGTGGGAACGGAGGGTTTGGGCTGTCTGTTCCCCAGGGGAAGGTGGCTGGGCACCCGTTCCTCGTTCCTGGGGTCAGAGGGGTGAGGCCTGTCCTGACTGCCTGTTCTCTCTTGCAGAGCCCACAATGATGGTGGTGTCACCGGCCAGTTCAGAAGCCCAGGTACTTTCAGAGCAATTTTTACGTTTACTTGATACATATTAAAGTGTACGTGCATTGTATAGTATGAATTAGAAAACATGTAGTTAGTTATACCATTGATTTGGGGGACAGGACACAGATACAGTTCTCTAGGGCCTTCATTGAAGGGACCTGAGGGAGATTTTTCCCAGAGGTTTGGGGGGCGGGGGGCCTGCGATGGTGTGGGCCCCAGTGAGCCTCAATGGCCCTAAAGGGAGGGGGAAGCCATGATAGCTACCCCCTCTCCTTCCACCTCCTGAGAAAGCAAAGGTGGCGTGATGTTTGGGGGCCCAGAGAGCGTCTGGCAGGGTGCGGGTCGGGGCCACGGAGGAAAACCAGCTGCGTGAGCAATGCCCAGGAGCCCCCACACCCCCCAGAACTCACACCTCAGCAGTAGGACTTCTCCCTGTGCCCCCCAGTGACCTGCCCCCAGGTAATTTGTCCTGAATTTGATGTTTATCATTCCGCTGCCTTTTAAAAACCAGTTTTATGCAAATACACATTCCTCTATTAAACACAGCTTTGTACTAAGCGGAGGGGGGTGGTGGCTCAGGCCGAAAGAGGCTACATCCTCTGTTGTGGAGAATTTAAAAACAATAACAAAACCATCCCAAAGCTGCTGGCGGCTCTCAGTAATGTCGGTGAGCAGGTCCGCCCTTGGCTGCGTAAACAGTGTCGCTGGGGCTGCTCCGAGTTCTGTGCTGCCTACGAACCAGGTGGGCAAAAGTGGGTTTACCGTTGTAAGCACACACAGTTTATCCTTGTGTTATTATTATTAATTGTTGTATTATTTTCCATACGAACGACTGTAAGCCTACTTTGCCCCATCCTGTACAGTTTTCTGGAGTTTGTGGGGGGAAACAACAATCTGTTTTCAAGACTCATCTCCACTGCTTCGCATGGCTCTCGGTCCCCTTCGCGCCCCATGATGCTCTGTATAAGGTGCTTATCTGCAGCCCAGGAACGGGGCACCCCTCAGCCCTCTGCACCCCTCAGCCCTCAGCCGTGTCCCCAGGGCTGTCCCTCCGGTCCACACCGGCCCCTGCAAAGGAGACCTATGGTTATCAATTCTGCAGCTTTTTACAAGGGACTTGTAGGGGTGTCTAATCTGGAGGGTTGTGCCTGGGGCCCATAGATTAACCCGATACCCACCCAGGAAACGCGGCCAGGGGCACACTTGTCATGTTGGCCCTGATTCTCACTGCGGCTCCCGGAGCCGGCCTGCAGCGTCAGCTCCTTCTCTCCGTGGCTCCTTCCATTACTGGGCTGGCCCCCCGGCTGGCCCGCCGCCCGCAGGCAGGGCTGGAGGTCCTGGGACTCTGGCTGGCTGCCCAGATTTCTCCTTATGGGAAAGCAAGTGCCTGCCTTCCAGGTGCATGGGGCACAGAGAAGCTTTTAGGAGCAGCTCTCAGATGAGTGCTTTGATGGAGTTAACCCTTCCAGTGACGTGGTGCTAGCGGAGGCTGCCGCCTGGACAGTGAGGGGGAGGCCCCATGGCGGGGCGCTGTGCTGTGTTGGGGGTGAGGACCTTTCTGTTTGGCCTCTGTCTGTCCTGCCCCCTGTGGCAGAGTGGTCCCCATTGGACAGACCTGGTCAGAGCCACCACTAGGGTCAGCAGGGCCCGGGGGGCAGACCCAGAGTGGACAGACATGAAGTTTATTCCTGGCACCTACCTCTGGGCCAAGAAAGACTTGATGGGAATTGGTGTGAGTGGTGGCTTCTGGCCCAGCCGGTGTAGCTCAGTGGTTGAGCGTTGACCCATGAACCAAGAGGTCACCGATTCGATTCCCAGTCAGGGCACATGGCCGGGTTTCAGGCTTGACCCCCAGTAGGGGGCGTGCAGGAGGCAGCCACTCAATGATGTTTCTCTCTCATTGATGTTTCTCTCTCTCTCCCTCTCCCTTCCTCTCTCTCTAAAAAATAAATAAATAAATGGTGGCTCCTGCCCACCAAGTCATCCTGAGGGGCACAAGGGGGTCCTCTGGCCTACTGCCCTGGGGGCTCCCCTGGCCAGGGCCCTGCAGTTACCTGTCAGGTGTCAGCAGCCTGTAGGCCTTGGGCTCTACCCTTTGACTCGTGGTTCTCGGGTGTGACTCAAGCTGGTCTGTGACCCCGCCTGCCTACAGCAGAGGTGAGACAGCCTCCAGGACTGGCTGGGGCGGCCGATCCATGATCCTCTGGGCTGGAGCCTTCCCTTCCCACCAGTCCCTGAGCCTGGCTAACCCCCCAGGCACCCTCCGGGTCCAGGGTGCTCTCTAAGGCCTGTCTGCAAGACAGAGAGCCCTGTTCTCGTACCCGTCCCCTGCTCGATGCTGGCGCTCACCGTCTGCCCTCCTTAGCTCAGCTCTGCTCAGCTCCTGGGTGCCGGGTGGTGGGAAGGCAGGAAGTGAGAGGAGAGCCAGGGGGTCCTCTGAGGCCAGATGGTCGGGGAGTGGAAGGTGCCCTGGTGAGGGCCAGGCTCCACCTGCCACCACGCAGCCTTCCTCCAGGCCACGGGCAGACCAGAGTCTCAAGTCCAGCTCGGCCAGCAGCTAGCTGCAGGCAAGGGACCTGGCCTCCGTGCCTCTGTGCCCGCCCTATGACACGGGAGGTTACTGGTGCTTTGTTGCAAAGTTAGGTGGCAGCCAGCTCAGCGCAGTGCCCAGCATAAGCAGAGCTGTTGTCCTTTTTTTTAAAAAAATTGATTTTCTTTAGAGAGAGAGGAAGGAGAGGGATAGATAGAAACATCAATGGTGGAAGAGAATCATTGATTGGCTGCCTCCTGCACACCCCCTACTGGGGATGGAGCCCACAGCCCCAATCTGGGCATGTGCCCCGACCGGGAATCCAACCGGGACCTCCTGGTTCATAGGAGGTCAACCTCTGAGCCACGCCTTAGCTTACGGATTTTTAATGTGCTAATTGCAATTTAAAAAGCAAAAAGATGCCCTAACCGGTTTGGCTCAGTGGATAGAGCGTCGGCCTGCGGACTGAAGAGTCCCAGGTTCGATTCCAGCCAAGGGCATGTACCTTGGTTGCGGGCACATCCCCAGTAGGGGGTGTGCAGGAGGCAGCTGATGGATGTTTCTCTCTCATCGATGTTTCTAACTCTCTATCCCTCTCCCTTCCTCTCTGTAAAAAACCAATAAAATATATTTAAAAAAACACACAAAAACAAACAAACCAAAAAACAGAAAGCTTTGTGAATCCCAGCTTGGGGCTCTGACAGTTATAACCAGTTACAAATACGATTCTTTCTTAGGTTTTTCTTTTTCAGGCAAAATTTACACACATTGACATTTACATGCAGTTTAAAATACTTCAGTGAGGAGGTCATCTCTTATCAGTGCAAGTGCCAGACTTTATCACGCAGAGCTAAGGGGTTTATTCCAGCAGCGTGCGTCAGTCAGCTGGTCTTTCTCAGACTTACAGTGTACTGTTCTATTACACGAAAGGGATAACACGTAATTAGGATGCCACTGTCTTTTGTAATCGAATTCTTGGGGGTGTACTTTACACTCGAGTTTGACGGGTTCTGACAGAGGTACCTACCATTTCACCACAAGGACACAGACCTCTTCCATCACCCGAACTTCCTGTCCCCCTCCAGTCCCCAGCCCAGCCCGGCTCAGAACCACTGGCCTGCTTTTTGTGGCTACAGAGGAAACTTATCTTGCCTCGAGTTTGATATCGGGGAACCACGAGCCGCGGAGACTTTCCCCCGGCTGGCCCGCCGCCCGCAGGCAGGGCTGGAGGTCCTGGGACTCTGGCTGGCTGCCCAGATTTCTCCTTATGGGAAAGCAAGTGCCTGCCTTCCAGGTGCATGGGGCACAGAGAAGCTTTTAGGAGCAGCTCTCAGATGAGTGCTTTGATGGAGTTAACCCTTCCAGTGACGTGGTGCTAGCGGAGGCTGCCGCCTGGACAGTGAGGGGGAGGCCCCATGGCGGGGCGCTGTGCTGTGTTGGGGGTGAGGACCTTTCTGTTTGGCCTCTGTCTGTCCTGCCCCCTGTGGCAGAGTGGTCCCCATTGGACAGACCTGGTCAGAGCCACCACTAGGGTCAGCAGGGCCCGGGGGGCAGACCCAGAGTGGACAGACATGAAGTTTATTCCTGGCACCTACCTCTGGGCCAAGAAAGACTTGATGGGAATTGGTGTGAGTGGTGGCTTCTGGCCCAGCCGGTGTAGCTCAGTGGTTGAGCGTTGACCCATGAACCAAGAGGTCACCGATTCGATTCCCAGTCAGGGCACATGGCCGGGTTTCAGGCTTGACCCCCAGTAGGGGGCGTGCAGGAGGCAGCCACTCAATGATGTTTCTCTCTCATTGATGTTTCTCTCTCTCTCCCTCTCCCTTCCTCTCTCTCTAAAAAATAAATAAATAAATGGTGGCTCCTGCCCACCAAGTCATCCTGAGGGGCACAAGGGGGTCCTCTGGCCTACTGCCCTGGGGGCTCCCCTGGCCAGGGCCCTGCAGTTACCTGTCAGGTGTCAGCAGCCTGTAGGCCTTGGGCTCTACCCTTTGACTCGTGGTTCTCGGGTGTGACTCAAGCTGGTCTGTGACCCCGCCTGCCTACAGCAGAGGTGAGACAGCCTCCAGGACTGGCTGGGGCGGCCGATCCATGATCCTCTGGGCTGGAGCCTTCCCTTCCCACCAGTCCCTGAGCCTGGCTAACCCCCCAGGCACCCTCCGGGTCCAGGGTGCTCTCTAAGGCCTGTCTGCAAGACAGAGAGCCCTGTTCTCGCACCCGTCCCCTGCTCGATGCTGGCGCTCACCGTCTGCCCTCCTTAGCTCAGCTCTGCTCAGCTCCTGGGTGCCGGGTGGTGGGAAGGCAGGAAGTGAGAGGAGAGCCAGGGGGTCCTCTGAGGCCAGATGGTCGGGGAGTGGAAGGTGCCCTGGTGAGGGCCAGGCTCCACCTGCCACCACGCAGCCTTCCTCCAGGCCACGGGCAGACCAGAGTCTCAAGTCCAGCTCGGCCAGCAGCTAGCTGCAGGCAAGGGACCTGGCCTCCGTGCCTCTGTGCCCGCCCTATGACACGGGAGGTTACTGGTGCTTTGTTGCAAAGTTAGGTGGCAGCCAGCTCAGCGCAGTGCCCAGCATAAGCAGAGCTGTTGTCCTTTTTTTAAAAAAAATTGATTTTCTTTAGAGAGAGAGGAAGGAGAGGGATAGATAGAAACATCAATGGTGGAAGAGAATCATTGATTGGCTGCCTCCTGCACACCCCCTACTGGGGATGGAGCCCACAGCCCCAATCTGGGCATGTGCCCCGACCGGGAATCCAACCGGGACCTCCTGGTTCATAGGAGGTCAACCTCTGAGCCACGCCTTAGCTTACGGATTTTTAATGTGCTAATTGCAATTTAAAAAGCAAAAAGATGCCCTAACCGGTTTGGCTCAGTGGATAGAGCGTCGGCCTGCGGACTGAAGAGTCCCAGGTTCGATTCCAGCCAAGGGCATGTACCTTGGTTGCGGGCACATCCCCAGTAGGAGATGTGCAGGAGGCAGCTGATGGATGTTTCTCTCTCATCGATGTTTCTAACTCTCTATCCCTCTCCCTTCCTCTCTGTAAAAAACCAATAAAATATATTTAAAAAAACACACAAAAACAAACAAACCAAAAAACAGAAAGCTTTGTGAATCCCAGCTTGGGGCTCTGACAGTTATAACCAGTTACAAATACGATTCTTTCTTAGGTTTTTCTTTTTCAGGCAAAATTTACACACATTGACATTTACATGCAGTTTAAAATACTTCAGTGAGGAGGTCATCTCTTATCAGTGCAAGTGCCAGACTTTATCACGCAGAGCTAAGGGGTTTATTCCAGCAGCGTGCGTCAGTCAGCTGGTCTTTCTCAGACTTACAGTGTACTGTTCTATTACACGAAAGGGATAACACGTAATTAGGATGCCACTGTCTTTTGTAATCGAATTCTTGGGGGTGTACTTTACACTCGAGTTTGACGGGTTCTGACAGAGGTACCTACCATTTCACCACAAGGACACAGACCTCTTCCATCACCCGAACTTCCTGTCCCCCTCCAGTCCCCAGCCCAGCCCGGCTCAGAACCACTGGCCTGCTTTTTGTGGCTACAGAGGAAACTTATCTTGCCTCGAGTTTGATATCAGGGAACCACGCACCGCGGAGACTTTGGGCCGGCCCCACTCTGCGTGTGGGGTGTGAGGGGCGCAGCGGTCTCCGCTTTCACTATGAGAAGGGGCCGCATTTGTGTGCCGTCCACCGTGGGAGACGGTTGGACACCCAGGCGTGGGCGCTGTGGGCATCCCAGGACGAGGCGTTGTGGATGCTTGTTCTTCCTTCTCTTGGTTAAACGTCTGGGAGACGGGTTGCCGATCACGTGGTAAATGCATGTTTGATTGTAAGAACTGGCCAATGTTTTCCACTGTGGCTGAGCTATTTGGGGGGCCAGGGTCTTGTTCTGGTGGCCCCATGGTACACCACCTGTGGAGGACATGGCTGCTTCCATGGCACTGTCAGCCTGCGATTCAGGCCCAGCCTCCGGTCCCTCTCCGGTGGTGCCCTCCCCCCACCCCCCTACTGCCCCCTGATGGTCTGGACCCCTGTCCCACAGATGGTGCAGTCTCTGGGCTTCGCCATCTACCGCGCACTGGACTGGGGTCTGGACGAGAGCGAGGAGCGGGAGCTCAGCCCGCAGCTGGAGCGGCTCATCGACCTGATGGCCAACAGCGACTGCGAGGACGGAGGCTGCAGCGCTGCGGA
>NW_005355270.1:124555-127498 GCF_000412655.1 Myotis brandtii | reverse complement strand
CCCAGGGGCGCGCAGGCCCACTACCAGGCCGTGTGCCGCGCGCTCTTCGTGGAGACGCTGGAGCTGCGGGCCTTCCTGGCCAGGGTCCGCGAGGCCAAGGAGGTGAGCAGAGAGGCGTGTGGGGAGGGACAGGGTGGACGGAGGCAGGAGGGGGAAGGGGCCAAGGACAGGGTGGGGGACCCCGTGCGACGGTGGTGAGCAAAAGGGAGGGGTCTCAGGAGGAGGCAGGAGGGGCCAAGGTGGTGTCTGGGGTGCAGGGTGATGGGGGGCTGGGGAGGGGCGGTCGGGCGTGCGGGCTGTTCCTCCCCTGTGTTAGTCCCTCTGTCCTCCTGTCTGTTCCCTGGGGAGTGGGAATCCACTCTGTGCAGTAACCCTCACGCCTTCTTACCTAGTTTTACACCCGAGGGAGGGAACAGAGGGAACGAGGGAACAGGACGAGGGAACGGGAGGCTTGGAGAGGCCTCTGGGCCCATGGCCGGCTCCTGCTGCCTCTCGGGTATCAACCTCCTGCCTCCAGCTCACCTGGGCAGGTGCTGTTCCTCCTCAAGATGAGGTGCTAAAGGCAGCCGCTCCTCCCTGCCCCCAGGACCCACAGAGGTGCTGGTGCTTGGAGCCTTGGGGCAGAGGGTAACCAAGTCCCGTGTGGTTGTCGCCTGTTTTAGGGGAGAGTGGTTGGAGGCTCAGAGCGGCCGGTCCCTCTCCCAGTCCCAGAGCGAGCACAGGGCCGAGCTGGGCCTCCGCTGGTGGTCTCCCAGGGCTGCCCTGCCCCTGGTGGTCTCAGAGTTAGGGGCTGACAGTCTGCCCCTCAGCTCTCCGGGTCTTGGAGGAAACAAGTGGGGAGCTCGGCTTCCCATTCGCACGTCACAGAGGAGAACGTGGACACTTGGAGAAGTCGGGGAATGTGCTCCCTTCTCCTGCGAGTGCAGGAGGTATTCTTTCAACGATGCTGATCCCTGCTTGCACCCTGACCCCTCACGGGCACTGTCTCTCGTTTCCTCTAACCAAGAAGCGTTCCGGGCAGCTTCCCTGACCCTCTGGCCCGAGCGGGCTCTCAGGGCTGTTCTGACTGGTGGGGCTGGGACCCAGCTCAGGACAAGCCAGTCGATGAGCCTCTTGGCCCTTGTCTGCAGCCCATCAATACTCCAAGGTGGGTGGCTCCTCGGCCCCTGCCGGTCTCCCACAGACCATCCCTCCCCACTCCTCTGCTGCATCTTGGAGATGTCCTGCTAACGCTCCAATTAGTGGGTGCTCAGAAGTCATCTTTCCGTTCCGTGGCTGGGATTGATTTCTGACCCAGAGGACAGACGCTCTTTCTTTTAAAAAGCTCTAGATTTCAAGCAGTTGACTCCTGAGAACGTCAGGGATTGGTGGTGGAGGGAGTGCAGGGCGGTTCGGGAGGGGGGGGGGGCACCGGCTGCTCAGGGACAAGTGTGCTGCTCCAGGAAGGATGGGAGACACACCTCGTGCCCTTTGCCCACAGGGACCACCAGGTCACACACAGGTCTATTTTTAGAATCACTACCTTGTGCTTCTCAGAGACCTGGCAGCCTTTTCTAGAGCAGTTTGGCAAGTGGCTTGGGGCTAAAGCCAGGGAAACCGGTTCTGGGGGGGGGGGGGGGGGGCAGTGTGCTGAAGGGCAGATGCTTCTCCAGGTGGGGGAGCTGGTGAGAACAGACGCCCCAGATGCTGCCAAGACCCAGGACAATGGAGGCAGCAAACCTAGCAGCTTCTTCTCAAATTCTCAGCGTCGTAGTTACCCAACAATCCCTGATATCCTTCTATGGCCCTGAACATGCTGGTGGCATTTCCCCCAGCTCATAAAATACATACCTGACTGTTTTCCAGGACTTGCTGAGTAACTCACCCTCTCACCCATCCATCCATCCATCCATCCATGTATCCATCCACCCACCCACCTGCCCATCATCCATCATTCATCACCCATATACCCATCCATCCATTCATTCATTCAACCAACATTTAAGGCCTAGCATGTGCCACTCTGTGCTAAGGAGACAGGAATACCAACATGAGGAAAAAAAACAAAGACAGAAAATGTGGTTCTGGCCTCATGGAGTCACTAGCGCAGACGACCATTGAAGAGGCAGATGAATGCAGAACTAGCTGGGTTCGCAGGCAGAGGCGTGGCCGTGGGTGTGCTGAGAGGGTGGGCGGGTGTGGCCCAGGTGAAGAGGCTGAGAGAGGCCTTCCTGGGGACGGGCTGTGAGCTGGGATCTTAGGGAAAACGCTTCCCACGCGGGAGAGCGGCTCCGTGCCCTCTTCGGGGGCCCCACGCCTCGCTGGGGCGTGCAGACCAGGCGAGAGAGGCTCTCTGTGGGTGCCGGGCTCTCGTCCCCGCCCTTGCCAAGGAGAAGCTGCCAGGGATGGCGATGGGGCACCAGGTGTCCCGTGTGGCTCCGTGGCCGATGGCTTAGTTCTCCCAGATACCTTTCTGCTCCCGAGCCTGGGCCTAGTCTTGCTGGTGGAATAGTAGCCCGTGTGGTAAGGACAGGCCACAGTGATGGCCCAGCAGGCGCCCACACCCTGAGCTGCCGTTCCCCACCTTCTCTTGGACCCACAGATGCTGCAGAAGCTTCGCGAGGACGAGCCACAGGCGGAGCAGCCCCTGGCGGAGCTTGACAACCTGAGGCACACGGACTGGGTAAGACGCGGCTCCCCGACCCGGGACCCCGAGGACCTGCGCCTGGAGGGCCCCGGGAGTCCTGGCTGGGGCTCAGGGCCATTCTCACCTTCTCGGGGCCCAGGCCCGACTCTGGGTCCAGCTCATGCGGGAGCTTCGCCACGGAGTGAAGCTCAAGAAGGTGCAGGAGCAGGAGTTCAACCCGCTGCCCACCGAGTTCCAGCTCACCCCCTTCGAGATGCTGATGCAGGACATCCGCGCCAGGAACTACAAGCTGCGCAAGGTCATGGTGAGCCGGCCGG
>NW_005355270.1:116534-124379 GCF_000412655.1 Myotis brandtii | reverse complement strand
CCGATTCCTAGTGTGACCGGGGGCAGGCGCGGAGGCCGCGGGATGGTCCAGGGGAATCCCCTGTGGCCGCTGCCGCTGTCACCCTAAGAATTTTAAATGTGCGGGTTCATCTCGTTCTCGTGACGACCCTGGGAGGTGGTGCCAGGGACCCCGTTTTCCCACGAAGAACCCCAGACGCAGGGAAGTGTGGGGCGGTGCCAGTGTGGGCACCGTGAGCAGGACGCTGGGCCACACGGACGGCCACAGGGAGGAGGACATGAGGACCAGGCCCTGAGCGCCTCCCGCCCCCGCAGGTCGATGGGGACATCCCTCCCCGGGTGAAGAAGGACGCCCACGAGCTCATCCTCGACTTCATCCGCTCCCGGCCTCCCCTGAAGCAGGTGCCGGCTCGGTGCCCTCACCTCTGGGCCCCTCCCGGGACCGGGGGACAGCGTGGCATGTGTGCGGAGGGGGGGCAGCGTGGCATGTGTGCGGAGGGGGGGACAGCGTGGCATGTGTGCGGAGGGGGGGCAGCGTGGCATGTGTGCGGAGGGGGGGCAGCGTGGCATGTGTGCGGAGGGGGGGCAGCGTGGCATGTGTGCGGAGGGGGGGCAGCGTGGCATGTGTGCGGAGGGGGGGCAGCGTGGCATGTGTGCGGAGGGGGGGCAGCGTGGCATGTGTGCGGAGGGGGGGCAGCGTGGCATGTGTGCGGAGGGGGGGCAGCGTGGCATGTGTGCGGAGGGGGGGCAGCGTGGCATGTGTGCGGAGGGGGGGCAGCGTGGCATGTGTGCGGAGGGGGGGCAGCGTGGCATGTGTGCGGAGGGGGGGCAGCGTGGCATGTGTGCGGAGGGGGGGCAGCGTGGCATGTGTGCGGAGGGGGGGCAGCGTGGCATGTGTGCGGAGGGGGGGCAGCGTGGCATGTGTGCGGAGGGGGGGCAGCGTGGCATGTGTGCGGAGGGGGGGCAGCGTGGCATGTGTGCGGAGGGGGGGCAGCGTGGCATGTGTGCGGAGGGGGGGCAGCGTGGCATGTGTGCGGAGGGGGGGCAGCGTGGCATGTGTGCGGAGGGGGGGCAGCGTGGCATGTGTGCGGAGGGGGGGCAGCGTGGCATGTGTGCGGAGGGGGGGCAGCGTGGCATGTGTGCGGAGGGGGGGCAGCGTGGCATGTGTGCGGAGGGGGGGCAGCGTGGCATGTGTGCGGAGGGGGGGCAGCGTGGCATGTGTGCGGAGGGGGGGCAGCGTGGCATGTGTGCGGAGGGGGGGCAGCGTGGCATGTGTGCGGAGGGGGGGCAGCGTGGCATGTGTGCGGAGGGGGGGCAGCGTGGCATGTGTGCGGAGGGGGTGCCAAGGGTTGGTCTCGATGGACGCGTCCCCAGGAGCTCAGTGGACACTGTCTGCTCCCCGCTGTGCAGGGCTCCTGGTGGGCCTCCCTAACTGCCCCCTGTGCGGCCACGCCCCTGCAGGTCTCAGAGCGAAGGCTCCGCCCCCTGCCCCAGAAGCAGCGGACCCTGCACGAGAAGATCCTGGAGGAGATCAAGCAGGAGCGGAGGCTGCGCCCCGTGGGGGCCCAGCGCTGGGGTGGCCGGGGTGAGCCAGGGACCCCCCTTCCTTGCCGCTCCTCCCCGCTCCCTGCACTCTTCCCCCCTGACATCCTGTCCTGGCCCCGCCACCCGGGTTTGGCTCCCCCAGGCTTTGGCTCTCTGCCCTGTATCCTCAACGCCTGCTCCGGGGACGTCAAGTCCACTTCCTGCATCAACCTGTCCGTGGCGGATGCCGGGAGCTGCGCCCAACGCCCACGGCCCCGGGTCCTGCTCAAGGCGCCCACCTTGGCGGAGATGGAGGAGATGAACACGTCTGAGGTCAGACTCCACAGGCTCCTGAGAGAGACCAGGGAGGGGCAGGAGGGGCAGGAAGTGAGGGGCTGAGCAAGTCCAGGCGCAGCGTCCAGTGTGGGGCGCCCGCTGCTCAGAGCCTCGGGCAGTGCCCTCTGCCGACGCAGGTGTCCTTCCCTGGGCGCGAGCGTGGTGGACTCCGGGTGACAGGGACAGTGGCCTTGCACCCCCACCCCGTTCCCATAGCACAAGAGGGCTGCCATCCTGGGGCCGGAGGCTGAGCAGCCCCTGGTTGATGTGAAAAGCCAGCGTGTCCCAGCGTGGCTCCTGTCCGTCCTCCCTGCCTCAGGGCCAGGAAGGCCAGGTGACACCAGACCTTCCAGAGGCTGCAGGGAATTGCCTGGTTTGGGGGGCACTTGCCTTCCGCTGTCCAGAGGACAGTCAGGCTGGGCAGTGGCTGGAGGACGGCCCTATGGCTTCCGTGGACCCGGCAGGACCGCGTGTCCTGTGCCTCAGTCCAGGGACGGGCAGGAGGTGCTGGTGGGCAGAAGGTGAGGGTCGGGCTGGTCTGGTGTGTCCGCAGGAGGAAGAGTCCCCGTGTGGGGAGGTGACCCTGAAGCGGGACCGCTCTTTCTCAGAGCACGACCTTGTCCAGCTGCGGAGTGAAGTGGCCTCTGGCCTGCAGCCGGCCACCCAGCCCCCAGGAGGCTTGGAGCCGTCCCGGGCCCGCGCGGGCAGCATGCACACCTGGCGGCCGAGCACCCAGGAGCAGGGCAAGTGCCGCCTGTCACCCCCTTTCCCTCGCCCTCGCCCTGTCCTGTGGGTACGTGTCCCTTGGCCCACACTGTCTGCACCAGCTCAGGCAGGCGCACCCCACTTTTTTAACTTGACAACTTACTAACCCATATTCATTGAAAAACCTTTTTTAAAAACTAAAAACATGCCCACAAACCCATTACCTACAGGTAATGACTCTTAGTCTATTGGTATACAGAAAGAAAGCTGGGCGGATGGACAGATGACTGTCGGAAGATGAATGATGGATGGACAGAGGGGTGGACGGATGGGCAGATGGATGGAGAGGGGAGCTGAGTGATAGGTCCTGCTAGCTGTTTCTGTCGGTGGGCCTGTGTCCTCAGTGAACCAGACGGGGGTGGGGGTGCCTCCTCCTCCTCGTCGGTCAGCACAGAGGACAGATCGGTCCTTGTGGCCATGAGGTTAGTCCCACCCTTGTACAGGCTGTGCTCCACGAAATGCCAGCAGGACAGACATGGCCAGGCCCCTTCGCTGCCCTCGGGGTCACCGTAGCATGTGACGGTCCACTTTCAGGACGGTCCCATTTGGTAGTTATGACTCACTCTCTGGCGTGAAGAGGACCAGGCCAGGCCAGGCGATACCTCACTGCCCCCCCAAACTCTGCTCAAAACTCATACCCCATGGTGGGCTAGTCTGCCTTCTGCGCCTCCTTCCTCCAGTATGAAATGCAGTGGGCGGGCCCCCGAGCAGGAAGGCCCTGTGTGGCCAGCACCGTGGCTGCCGTGGCTCCATCATGGACTCTCCACGTTGGCTCATTCATGGGCTCAGACTCCCTCAAGGGTCCCTTGGGCCCCTGCACTGCATGGGCTGTGATGGGGTGACATGCTCTCTCTCTGACCCTCTGCCTGAGGACTCCCGCCTCCGCCATGAAACCACTCACCGGCTCCCGCTGCCCGTCCGGTGCCGTCCGGCATCTCCCTCGGCCCCTGGGCAGCCCTCCCACACCAGGATTCTGCCGGGTTGTTCTGACGTGGCTTCCAAACTCTTCCTCCAGGCCCCTTCCCTGTGAGCGTCCAGTCCCAGGCTGACCCCAGCTCCCCCCGACCCAGTGACCTGCGCTCAGCAAAGGACAGGCCAGAGGCCTCTGCGGCCGCCGACCCCAGTCACCTGTGGCTGGTGAGTGAGGGGCCTGGCTGTCCAGGGCGGCTGGGCGAGTGCACCCTTCACCCGGACAAGGCTCCAGGTAGAGGGTAGGCGTGGTCGGGGTCTGTGGCTGCTCTTTGCTTGGGCCGCCTTCTGGCAGGTTGGTCTCTGCTGCCACCTCCTGGGCCTTCTGAGCCCTGCGGCCCCCGGAAGGCCCTCGCCAAGGGGCAGCCTGCACGTGGAGTCCTGTCCCAGCTCTGTGGTTAGGCAGCAGGAGAAACCCTGTGCCTTGAGGGCTTCGTGAGGTGACGGGGAGCGTTTTATTGGGGTGAGGCGTCCCGACTCGGCCTCTAAGATGCTGGCCCTCCCTGCACCGCGGTCTCATCAGGTGAAATTTTGTGGCTTGTCTTGTGAAGAGTTACTGGACCTGAGCCGCGGTGTGAGGTTTTATCAAAGGGGCCCCGGGCTGGCATGTGGAGATGTCAGGGGTGTGGTCTCTATCATTTCCTTGGCGTTTTATCAAGAGGCTCAGAGGAGCCCTGGCCAGTTTGGCTCAGTGGATAGAGCATCAGCCTGCGGACTAAAGGGTCCCAGGTTCCATTCACAGTCAGGGCACATGCCCGGGTTGCGGGCTAGGTCCCTGATAGGGGACGTGCAGAAGGCAGGTTCTCTTCATCATTGATGTTTCGATCTCTCTCTCCCTTCCTCTCTGAAATAAATTTTAAAAATATTTTTTAAAAGAGTCTCAAAGGAGAACAGATGTGAAAATGCTTTTAAAAGTGTAAGTGCTGTGTGAAGGCAAGGTAGTGTTGTTCTTAATATTCCGCCGCGACAGGTAATGCTTCCCGAGTTCTGTATGTGTCACCATTTGCTGTATGGAAACTTACCCCCAGACCCAGCAGCGTAAAACAACAAGCATGTATTGTCTCTCTCAGTTGCTGAGGGTCAGGGATCCAGATGTGGCTCAGGGTCCGGCTCAGCCCCTGGGGGGCGTCAGCAGGGCTTGGGTAGACTGAGGCCAGGAAGACGTCTGGGTCCTTGGGGAAGGGCACTTGTAGAGAGGGCCTGAGTGAGCCCCACCCCGGACCCTGCCGCCCCAGGAGTTCAGCCACCCCGTGGAGAGCCTGGCTCTGACTGTGGAGGAGGTGATGGACGTGCGCCGTGTGCTGGTGAAGGCGGAGATGGAGAAGTTCCTGCAGAACAAGGAGCTCTTCAGCAGCCTGAAGAAGGGCAAGGTGAGGGCCCGCACCCCGCCCTGTCCCTTGCCCACCGGAGCCCTGGGTGGGGGCCTGGAGGGGACAGGACTGGACCCAGTGAGTTTTGGACTAAATTGGGCTCTAACAAGGCCTTTTCTTATAGATCTGCTGCTGTTGCCGAACCAAGTTCCCGCTGTTCTCCTGGCCGTCCACCTGTCTCTTTTGCAAGAGGTGAGTGAGCCTTCTGTAAGCACCGGGGCTCGGCTGTGAATCACCATGGGAGGCGGGGTAAGAAGGCGCTAGGTCAGCTCTGTCCAATGGAACTTCCTGCGGCGGTGGGGGGCCTGTCCTGCACCGTGGATATTGCAACTAAGGAACCGAATTTAACATTTTAATTTAATTTAATTCTAATAGCTAAGGGGTTCCCACTTTCAGCCAAGGTGGGGTAACAGGCACCTTCTACCTGAAACAACAGAAAACAAGAACAAAAACAAAAGCCAAAATATATTAAGCAATGGCTTTCAAGACACTGGATATCAGGCAGCAAACAGGAAGAATATGGGTTAGCCCTGTGACTGCCTCAACTGCCGGGAGTTGCTAGGTCATGAGTCAGAAAATGGTCTGCTCCTTGAGCCTAGAGAACCCAGGGAGACCAGGGCACCAGAGTCCCCCAGCCAGGAGTCCAGAGAGGAGAGAGCTGTCCGGAGAGCGAGCTCAGACATGCAGAAGGTCCCCTTAGAGTATTCAGCAGAGTATCGATCAGCACATACTTGCAAGGAAATGACTGAAGGCTTTTTTAATATGTATTTATTAATTTCAGAGAAGAGGGGAGAGGGAAAGAGATAGAAACATCAATGATGAGAGAGAATTATCGATCAGCTGCCTCCTGCACGCCCCCCACTGAAGATCGAGGCCACAACCGGGCATGTGCCCTTGACCGGAATTGAACCCGGGACCCTTCAGTCCGCAGGCCGATGTTCTATCCACTGGCTAGTGCATGACTGAAGGCTTTGAAAGAATCATCCTGGAGCAGGGATTGGCAAACTCTAGCCCATGGGCCAAACACAGTCACTGCCTGTTTTGTAAATAGAGTTTTACTGGGACACAGCCACTCCCATTTGTTTGCTCATTATTCATTACTTAGTCACACCTAAACATTTACTGCATAACCCTTTAAAGGAAAAGTTTACTGACCCTCCCCTCAAGGTTTAAAGGAACAGTTCCATGAATAGTGTCTGCTCCCACCAGCCATGGTGGAAATGTAATTCATGGGCCAGAATGGAACAATAATTTAAAAAATTTTACTATATATTTTTTCCATAACCCTTTAAAGGAAAAGTTTACTGACCCTCCCCTAAAGGTTTAAAGGAACAGTTCCATGAAATAGTGTCTGCTCCCACCCGCCATGGTGGAAATGTAATTCATGGGCCTGAGTGGAATAATAATTTAAAATTTTTTACTATATATTTTTTGATTTCAGAGAGGAAGGAGGAGATAGAAACATCAATGATGAGAGAGAATCATTGATTGGCTGCCTCCTGCACATCCCCCTATTGGGGATCGAGCCCTAAACCTGGGCATGTGCCCTGATTGGGAATCGAACCGCGACCTCCTGGTTCATAGGTCGATGCTCAAACCCTGAGCCACACTGGCTGGGCATAAAAAATGAATTTGGACAATTTGTACTAATGTGGAGGAGCCCCTGATGCATCTTTATAGAACAGTAGTTTAATTGAAGTGCACTTTTTGTTAACATACACTTACATCAGGAGAATGAAGACTGTATTGCTAGCAGGGATCATCTCTGAGAAGTGGGCTTTAGAGGAGAGGATTCCATTGTCTAAATTACAATTCTGATGTTCAGATTTTCACAAGAAAGTGTTTATTTTTGAAATCAGGTGCGGGGAATAAGAGATGTTCATCACTGCTTAAAACTGAGCCTCTCCATTGAGGTCCCTCTGGTCGCTTCAGTACTCATTGGACTCCCAAATCTTGCTTTTCTTTTTACTTAGTATTACACCCAAAATAGTTCTGCCCCTCTTGGTTGTTCTTTAGACTATCAGGTCTGGAGGGTATGAGAACACTCCAGACCCGATATTCTAAAGAAGAACCAATGAGTCCTGAAGCGACCAGGGGCCCAGCAGGCGGCCAGGGCAGCTGACCAGCAGGTTGCTGGTGGGACACCTACGCGGAAGCAGCTGTTCTTCCCAGGCCTCTTCAGGGCTGACGCTTTTCCTCTTCCCTTCCAGAGCTGTCTGCACTTCCTGCAGCATAAAGGTGAGACTCATTTGGGGTCTGAGCAAGGCCTCTAGGCATCCAGGTATTCTGCTGCTTGACAAGGGGCCGGGGGAGGGGCGGGGGGAGGGCTGCAGTCTCCTGTCAGATGACACCACCTTCATCTTTCATCTCTCACCTCCTCCTCCCAGGCAGAATCCATTCCCACCCTTTCCCAGACTGTACAGTTTTAAAAGACCCTAGTAGGTGCTTTTTGTTAACATTCCGTGTTAGTAGGACAGTGCCAAGAAACCCTTCACTTCCCCTCAAGAGTCCTAGCTTCTGACCCTGCAGCTTTCCTTGAGTGTGTTTGGAGGCTCTTTATAGCAGTTCAGGTGTCTGTGTACACACATGTGCACTGAGGTAAGCGGGCAATGACATGTATAAGTGTGTCACCCCATTACGCCTCAGCCCAGAAACAGGAACCTGCTTAAGAGGGATTTTCATCACCAGTTTTCAGACCCTGACTCTATATCCGGCCACTTGGCCGTGGAAAAGTGTCCACCTTGTCCCGCGTTAGGTATTTGCTGTACACAGGGCCCGACGCCAGACCCTGCATGGTGTAAAACGCACAGTGCCTGCTCCGTGCCTGGATATGAGCAGCCGTGCTGGGTGTGTGGAAGGAGGCAGGCGCCAGGCGTGGGGGGGGGGGGGGGTTTCCCGGGGGC
>NW_005355270.1:113401-116510 GCF_000412655.1 Myotis brandtii | reverse complement strand
AGAGCTGCAGGGGCGAGTGTGCCTGGACTGTCTCTAGGGAAGCCTTTGTCCACCCACAACCCTCTGCAGATGAAGATGCCCTCCAAGAAGTTTGCACACATCCCTGTCTACACGCTGGGCTTTGAGAATCCTCAGAGGGTGACAGCTGCCAGAGCCACAGCCACACAGCGGAGAGACGCCTTCCAGTGCGTGCCTTTGCCAACCCTGTGTGCCAGGCAATGCCGGTGACACAGGAGCTGGAGAGGGAGGTGTCCTGTTTCCTGGGACGCCCCAAGGAAACAAGACGCAGACGTCTGGGAGGGCCCTGGGGGCTGAGTAGCATGAGATGGAAACCGTGCTGGGTGGTGAGGGCCCAGGACTCAGGTTCCTCTCGAGGAAGAGCTTTTTCCAGGGTGCACTTGGTTCGGCATGTTCACTCCAAACACCGTGCGTGCCTGATGCAGGGAGAGGGGTGTGGACGTGGAGAAATGGGTGGGGGACCTCCCTGACGCCCCGTCCCTCCCCAGGTCCCTGCAGAGGCCCCAGTGGCAGAGTGTGGAGGAGGAGTTCCCTCACATGTACACCCACGGCTGCGTCCTGAAGGACGTCTGCAGCGACTGCACCAGCTTCGTGGCTGACGTGGTGTGCTCCAGCCGCAAGAGCGTGGATGCCCTCAACACCACCCCTCGCCGTGCCCGCCAGACCCAGTCCCTCTACATCCCCAACACCTGGACTCTTGACTTCAAGTGACAGCCCTTGCTACCCCAGGCTACCTGGCCTGAGGCTTTGCAAGGTGGCCAGGCCTCTGGGGAGGAGCCGGGCCAGTTCTGGATGAGGCTGAGCGCTCCCCATCCTGGGGCACAGCTGCTAGCTGCCTCCGGAGTGTGCATGTACATATATATATATATACATATACATTTATATAACATATACACAGCCGATATATTTATATATGTTTCCTGGCCCCAAGCCCATTTGGGGTCAGGCTTATTTCCAGGATCCTCCCCAGGGAGGCTGTTTCCTCTCAGGACTCCGTGGGTGGAGTGGGGATGGCATAGGATAGAAAGGGGGGCAGACTGGAGGCAAGGGATGGTGGGGCTCCGGGGAGGACCCTGCCCCTGTGTGTTCGCCATCCCTCCTTGGGCAGATGTCCAGGCGTGGAAGGGCGTCTTGGTCCACAGGTGAACTGGAGCGTCCTGCTTGCATCTGTGCTCCCCTCAGGATATGGGCTGTGGGGGCACCTGGGCAGCTTGAGTGGGCTGAGATCCTCCCAGGCAGGTGTCCCAGGGCCACCCCCTCGGAAGCCTGAAGCAAAACTCACTCCCTTCCCGACACCATGCCCCTGCAATGCTTTCGGTCTGGTTACCGGGAGGAGCCCTGTAAATGTGTCTTCACGGCCACTCGGCCCAATAAAGGTGGTCTCAGGCTCCCGTCTGGGGCGTGGACTAAGGACTACCCAGCACAGCAGTGGTATGTTCTCTTAAGCACAGAAGCTGGGGCTGAGGGGCCACCTGTCCCGCATCCCCCGCCGCCCCAGGCAGTCAGGATGCCCATCATGAGATGAGGGCATTCAGGCCCACTCCCATTCTCTACCCTCAACTTCGTAATCTGGCACTTTAGTCCTATGCGGAACCAAGGGCTGCATGTGGGACAGCAAGTTAGCCTGCTGCCTGTCACCGGCCAGCCTGTGGCACCCTTTGTCCTCATCCCCCAGATCCCTTGGGGTTCGCAGGGTAGGGGCACCTCCGCCCTGCTCTTCAGGATAATGGCTGGAGGGATACCTGTGCCCTGCCTGCCCATATGTGCCTGGGAGGCGACTTCTGTTGGCATCCCGCCCTGTGGGTGAGGACACTGCTTCCCTGGGATGTCAACCCAGGTCTACTGGACACCAGGCTCTAATGCATGCCCCATGGACACGGGTCCTGAAGGCCCCACTTGGGCTGCGCACAACCCTTCAGTAGCTGGATTGCAGGCAGCGGGGATTCTAGGAGACTGGGGAAGTGGCTGGGGCAGGTGGGACTGGGGAGCTTGAGGCAGCAGCTCTGTGGCAGCTGGTGAGAAGTGTTTCAGATCCAAGTGACCAGCACAGGCTGACAGACCAGCCAGGCGGTGCAGGCATGCGCACGCGCACCCCGTCCTGCCTCCCCTTCTCTGTCCTTGCCAGTAGCCTTCCTCAAACGAACTCTGGAACCACAGGCGCGAATGCAAATCCAGATTCTACCTGTGCCCGTCATTCTGAGTCCCGCTTTCTTTACCTGTAAAAGGGGGACCCCCACCTCGCAGGATGAGGTATTTGGTAGGGTGCCAGGCCTGACTCCATAGTGACAGCCGCCCCCACGCTCAAGGCTGCCATCGTCCGTCACCCCACTCCCGCTCATCTTGGCCTTGCACTTGGGGACAGTGCAGGGGTTCTCAATCCTGCCTGCACATTGTAATTCCCCAGAGAGCTTTAAAAATAACAATGCTGCACCTCGGGATTGTTTGGCCTGGGCCCTCCATCTTTATTGTAAAAGCCTCCCAGGAGGTTATGACGCACAGGACCAGCTTTCCCAAACCTAGAGGAACAGGAGACCATCCGGCGCAGCAACAGCAAAAGGCAAACAGCAAGCGGATCGGGTTCGGTCTATCCCGCCCGAGGGTGGTCCGTGGGGGTGTCCCGAAGTCCGAAGCTTTGGGGAGCGACTCGGTTGGATGAGCCGATCGCTAACGAGGGGACCGTCCCGCGGGCAGTCTCGGACTCTGGCCGA
Source organism: Myotis brandtii (assembly GCF_000412655.1). Classification (NCBI taxonomy): domain Eukaryota; kingdom Metazoa; phylum Chordata; class Mammalia; order Chiroptera; family Vespertilionidae; genus Myotis; species Myotis brandtii. The sequence continues at coordinate 113,784 of NW_005355270.1, read as the reverse complement.
GGAGTCACAGGCCGGGCGCGCAGAGCGGGCCGGGCCCCCCAGACCTCCAGCTCTCACCTGCGCGTCCCTCCGCGAAACAGGGTGCAGGTCCTGGTGCGGGTCGTCTCCAGAAGACGCGGAGACGCCGCGGTCGGGGCACGCAACTCGCGCGAGAACACGTCCGGGCCAGCCCGCACCTTCGTAGGTGATCCCGCACGTCAGCGGCCGTTGGGTCCTATGTCACGTCGGGCCCTCCGGAGGCTGAGGGGGGAACAGCGCGGACAGGAGCCCCTCGGGCCCGGCGCCCTCCAGTTTGGCTTCCGTGATGACGATGATGCGGAAGAAGAAGGACCAAAGCGGGGGCCAGGTGGCCGGCGCCCCCGGAGCCCAGGGAAGGAGTCCGA
>NW_005355270.1:103525-113016 GCF_000412655.1 Myotis brandtii | reverse complement strand
AGTGGGCGTGGTCGTCAAGTCGAGGGGCGGGGCATCAATGGGTGGGCGGGGCTTCCCTTCTCAGAGTCTTGGTGGGGGGTGGTCCCTTGATTTCTGTCTCCACCCTGGCACTTGCAGGGTCTTTACAAACATTCACCTTTACTCCTCACAACGTGGAACAGGGTGTGCTGCTCATCGTCGCGTCCCCCGCAGCCAGGCGTCCAGCGCAGCGGGGTCTCAGTGCTGGCCTCAGGCTGTAATCTTGCGTGTGGGAGCCTTATCTTGTTCTTGCTTCCTTGACCTTCTTGTGTGGGCAGGTGACACGTGTTTTGCTCACCTGTGTTTCCTGCATCATGCCGGTGCCCAGCATAGGCATAGAGTCCGCACTGTTCTTTCTGTTGAGGTTGAACTTGGCATAGAGGTCGTTACAAATTTGAATTCCTTAAAACACCTCAGTTTCCCAAGAGGGACTAAAAAAATAGGATTTTTTTAAAGGAAGGGAGCATGACTTCATAATAGGAAGTCAGCACCCACCTTCACCCAGAGGCGTTGGTGGCACGTTGAATGCTGGGGAAAGGGTAGGTGCCAGTTTGGAGGAAATGTCCACTAGAGGCCTCATTCCAGCTTCCTCCCTTCGCTGCAAGATCTTAACCAGCCCCTGGCGTCCCAGTGCTGCTGCACAAAAGAAGGCGCCCGAGGTAGGAATTGCCCTGTTACTGGTGGAGACAGTCCCCGTTTGGTAAAATTCCAGCATCTTCACATCAGGTGCTCTTTTGATAAACAAAGACTTATGGACTTGCTAGACAGACAAATGGCGCTCAGAGCGGGAAATAAGTTGTAATGTTCTGGGATTCTGCATTATGCCAGCTCTGCAGACAGGACACCAGGGCCACCTGTGCCCCAGCACTTTCTGTGGCTCATCAACTGAAGGAACCCTGAACCAGGACTTGTTCAGACGGTTGGCACTGTGGGCTTTGAGGCGTAACATGTTCCTATTCCTCCTCCACAATCTCAGAGTGGCCTTGAAGGTGCCCCCCCAGCACCTCCTCTCTGCTCTTGCTACTGACACGCCTCTCAGTACCTCCAGGATGCACTTGTAACAGGATGATCCGTGACGCCCTCTTCTCTCCCCTCTGTTCCTGCAGATTAACATTGAGGATCTTGAGGAGGGACCTGTGGTGAACGGGGAGAGGTCCGATGGTCTGCGCACAGAAGCTGTGGTGTCGGGGAGCAAAAGGAAGTCCCAGAGTGGAAGTGCCGAGCCCAGGAAGGATGGAGAGGTGGATGACAGGACAGGGCCCCTGGAGCAGGTGTGGGGACAAGGGTGCCCAGCCACACACACTCTGCTGTCATTTTCTGAATTTCGTCTTGTTCATGCCCCGTTGCCCCCACATTTCCTCGGGAGTTGTGATCAGACGTGCATGAAATCTTGACGACTGGTGGACGTCACGGGTGCTGTATCCGGGGTCCCCTAAACAAGTCTCCACAGCAGGAGATCCTTTTGGGAGAGTCCCCCTGCTCAGCGGGGTGCGCTCTTCATGACTGTGCATCTGGGGCGCAGGCAGGTGGACAGGGCCCTGGGTGGATGTGCCTTGAAGAAATGTGTAGGCCAGGTTAGTGTTGTGTTCTCCATGGCACTCGGGAGGGTCCCTCCAGAGACCTTTTGCTCATTTACTCGACACATGCTTTTGGGAGCCTCCTGGGCTCTAGGGACAAGTCTTTGCCCTCCAGGAGCCTCTGGTCGAGAGGGTGACATGGATGGACTGACAACTACAGTTGGGGAGACCTGATGAGTGTGGGGGTGGGGCAGACGGACCTAATGGGCAGGGGGGCTCCCCAAGGAGTCTTCACCCTATGATGGGAGGAGGGGCCAGGTGAAGGCATGACAGGTGTTGAGGCAGAGAGGCATGGGTGTGGGGACTGTGGTGTGGGGCCTGGTCTCCAGGTGGCTGATTGTGGCAGGGAGAGTGGGTGACAAAGTGAATGATGAAAGCAAAACGCTGCTGGGTGGATATCAGAACCCTGTGAGCGTTGTCAGGTCACAAGGACGTCTGAGGTGTGTCAGGAAGAGGTGTGAGAGGAAGGTGGAGGCGGCACTGAGTCAGGAGACGGGTGGGAGGTATTTGTTGTCTGAGAGAAGTCGGTGAGGTCACAGGACATGAAGTGGGAGGGAGGGGACATCAAGCCTGCGTCTGGTGTCGCTGTGTCCCTCTGCAGCTTCTGCTTTGATTCTCAGGGTTTAAGATCTCATCCTCTCTTTACATGGACTAAGATGTGCTTCTTTTATTAGTCGAATGTGAGTGGCAAACTCCGAAAGAAGAAAAAGAAACAGAAAAATAAGAAAAGTTCTACAGGAGAAACTTCGGTATGTCTGGCTGCTACCCTGTCGTCTTCTCGCTGGTTCTCAGGAAGCTGTTTGTGTATCTGTTTGTGGCAAACCTGTCCTCCAGATTCTATGGTCACATGATTATGAAGCTTAGATCCCTTGGCCTTTCTCTTCCTATCTGCTCCCAGTTCAAAATGCTCACAGGTCTTAGATCTGCAGTTGGGCCCCACGCATTCAAGCCTCAGCACAGTCTTTAGGGGAAAATCGGCTTAGCCACTGCGTCCTGTCATCACACCGCTTTCCCTGCGTATCAGCAAGTCCTTGCCCTTCTTGTCCCGTGCCACCCTGTGGGGTTGGTGCCTGCCACACTTCTTATAGAAAGTTGGGAAGGTTTCAGGGATGTCACCATGTTTTCGAGAGCACTGTTGGCACGGACAGGAAAGCAGGTTGTTTTTATTTGATATTTCGATTCCTTCCTGCTAGGAGTGTAACTAATTCAGAAGTCAGAGACATGAAAAGGGGAAATTACCTACCAAATTTCGCTTCTGTTTGTTCGCTTCATTCCGTGAGGGTTAGAGCCCCACTCTGCCTCTGAGACGTTGCTCTTGGGCAGCAGAGCCCTCAGCCTGTGCCCTGACCGATATCGGGTACTGAGGTGTAAATGTCCCCAGGAGCCGTGTGTCAGAAAGAATATTTCCACATTGCCCCTGTGCCTCGTTGTCCCTGTGTTTGTTCCGAAAAGAGGTTGTGTCTTTGTGGCTGTTCAGTCAGAACCTCAAGTCCCAGCTCAGTTACCTGAGCAGGTGAGTGCACCTGTGAGACCAGAAATGTAGCCTGTGGTTCAGATCCTTGAGGGCTCTTCTGGCTCTGTGATTCTGTCTGTTCTGAGCGGCTTCCTATGAAGAATCTGTTACATGCCTGTTGTCTTTCAGGAAGCAAACGTGATTGAAAATGAGTTCTTTGTAAAAATGAGTCAGTTATTGGTTGTTATAACATGTAAAATAAAGTGAGGGTGGGGATTAATATGTTGCTGTTTGGGGCCTTTAGGAAAATGGGCTGGAAGACATTGATCGCATCTTGGAGAGGATTGAGGACAGCAGTGGCCCTCACCACCCCAGCCCACCGCCCCTGAGCTCGAGGAAGCACGTCCTGTATGTGGAGCACAGGTACCCTCTCCCGCGCCTGCAGACTGCGTGCCGAGGAAGGTCCTTATTAGGAGCAGAAGAAACTAACTGTATTTAAAAGTGATACAAGCGCATTATCAGACATTCAGGAAACAGGACAAGGAGAAAGGGGAAACGGAGAATGCCTCCATTTCCACTTCTAGCTGACGGTGTGGGAACACTATTGACTTAAGATGTTTTCCTGGATTGTAGATGCTGGAACCCTGTCCCCACTGTAGAGGTTGGTCCTGAGTTGGTGGGAATCCCGATGAGTCCAGGTCTTTCACTGCCCTCACTCCGCTGAGAGTAGTGGCCAGCCTCAGGTCACCGCCTGGGGGCCGTGGTGTTAGGGAAAGCAGGCCCACTCGTTGTCTTGGACACCAGAATAGCTGTTTTCCTCACTGGGTTTTTATGTGACTTTCTAAAATTCTCAGAATCGTTATAAGAACTCAATTTCATTTTTCTTTTAAAATTTTCAATTCTCTAGACACTTAAATCCAGACACAGAACTGAAAAGGTATTTCGGTGCCCGAGCTGTCCTAGGGGAACAAAGGTGAGACCCACACGGGCATGTTCTCAATTAAAGGTGGGGTTCTCAACGCCACAGTGAAAAAACGAGACCCTCAGGGTGCCCCGTTGTGAGGGGCCTGAGGGTGGGTCAGGGAGGAGCTGGAGTGTGACTGTCTGTGCTGCTGGCTCAGGGCCTCTGTAGCCGACGTTCCAAAACCCTTAACGTGTGAACTTCCAGCCTGAACCCTCAGCAGGTTCCTTCTTGCAGCTCAGTCAGCATCACCACTAACATGAAGTTTCGGTTCTAGGACAAGTTTGACCTTTGTTAATTTAACAGTTCTTTTTTTAAAAAAATGTTTTTATTGATTTTTAGATAGGAAGAGAGACGGGGAGAGAGAGAAACGTGTGTCCTTGTCCTTGTGGCCTCACCCCCTGCCCCCGCCCTGAGGTTTTGCTCCCACAGCCCAGCAGAGGTCGGGCAGTGTAGGTGAAGCGGTGCCATGTCCTGTTCTCCACAGGCCTCGGCAGAGACAGCGCGTGTACCCCAAGTGTACGTGGCTGACGACCCCTAAGAGTACTTGGCCCCGGTACGCCAAGCCAGGTGAGAGGCTTCAGAGGTGCGGGGTTGTGCGTTGGCCGACGCTGGGCACTCTTGGTGTCTGAGCCCATTGGGCCAGGTCAGTCCTCTGCAAAGCTATGTGCAGGTGTGTGATCGGGTGCCCGGCGTGGTGCCACCAGTGTTGGGGCACAGATCCCATGCCAACGGTGTGTCTTCTCAACCATGGTTTTGTGTGTGTGTGTGTGTGTGTGTGTTTATATTTTTTTTGATTTCAGAGAGGAAGGGACAGGGAGAGAGAGATAGAAACATCAATGGTGAGAGAGAATCATGGATCGGCTGCCTCCTGCACACCCCCCACTGGGCATCAAGCCCACAACCCCGGCATGTGCCCTGACCAGGAATCGAACCATCACCTCTTGGTTCCTGGGTTGAAGCTCAAGCACTGAGCCACATTGGCCAGGCTTGACCATGTTTTAATGCAGCTTTTTATCTACCTTATTGCTTTTCCCTGTTGGTATTATATCATAGGAAGCAATCAAGTTCATTTTTGAAGTGTCACGTTTTATATTTTGTTGCAAACTAGTAAGTACACATAATTGAAAGAAAAATAGCAATCGTGCAGAAAGGCATGGGGTGTGGGTAAGTGTCCTGTCGGGGCTGCTTGGCTACAGGGCCTGGAGGAGCACCTGGGAGCCCTCGGGCCAGGGCAGGGGGTAGGGGAGGGAGGCCCCGAGCACGGGCAGAGATGGGGGGCATCAGCTGTGTGTCCTGCGATAGGTGCCTTAGTGCAGTGCTAGTAAAGTGTAAGCCAAGGGTGACCGGGAACCCCTGACCTATTTCATGAAGGCGCTGAAGGGAGATGGGAGTTTCCAGGTTCATCAGCAGAAATGACCCTGTACCCCTGAAGTTGGGCACGAGAAGCAGCCAGAAAGGGCATTTGGTCATGGGTTGCATTCGTGCCTCCTCCATGCCTGCCCGGCCCCTGCACGTTGTCCTGGGTGTTGGTCCTCTGTCCACTCCTCGGAGGAGAAACGTCTGTAGGAAAAGAGCAGAGAGGGTACAGGCAGTCAGCAGACACCTGGGACCACGCTCAGCAGCGGAACCAATGCTTCGATGCGGCAGCTCGCACTCTGCACACAGAGGTTCCTCGCCAAGAGCACCTGAGGAGCCTGCCCTGGTGTCCTCCCCAGGCTTGTCGATGCGGCTGCTGGAGTCCAAGAAAGGCCTGTCCTGCTTTGCATTCGAGCACAGCGAGGAGTACCAGCAGACGCAGCACAAGTTCCTGGCTGCCGTGGAGTCGATGGAGCCCAACAACATCGTGGTGCGTGAGTCCCACAGCAGGACGGTCCCGGGAACCATGCTCACGGGCACTGCTTCTGGGGCTCGCTGCTCTCCTCCATGTGGGGACACCTGGGCACAGAGTGTTGAGCACCGTTTGGGCTGGAGGAGGTCGTGACTCGCCCCGTGTTACTTTCCCCGAGGCTTAGATGCCTGAAGGAAACAAGTGCCCAGGGGCTGGTGCCTCCTATGTGGTCCCTGGAGGCCCCGACCGTAGCCACGGCAGCTTCCCTTCTCGCCCCGCAGGTTCTGCTGCAGACGAGCCCATATCACGTCGACTCCCTGCTGCAGCTCAGCGACGCCTGCCGATTCCAGGACGATCAGGAGATGGCGCGAGACCTCGTAGGTGAGAGCTGCTCGCACTGGCCCTGCTGCAGCGCCCATGTCCCCTCCCACGAGTGTCTAAGAGGCTGCGGCATAGATGCCATTCGATAAAGTGACTGAGGTACAAATGGGTTTCCCAGGATATTGTTAAAAGCGTTGGAGTTGTACAGCCTCGTAGATCCTAGACCGTTTTTGTTACTTAAAAAGAAACCTCAGCTCTTCAGTCACCTCCCAGTGCCCAGCCCCTGGTAACCACCAGTCTGCTTTCTGCCTCTGGATTTGCCTGTTGACGTTTCTGATCATGTCTGTCTGGCTTCTCCATGCACCGCAGTGTCTCTCAGGCTGGGTGATGTTCCAGTGGGTAGTGGGCCCCATTGGTGTGCCCACCAGCACGTGACACACGGGCTGTCCCCACACTGGCCCTCGTGAGTGAGCTGCTGGGCCTGTGTGTGGGTTTTGTGAGGACGTGTGTTTGCATTTCTTTGTCTGGAATCGGTGTCACGTTGGTGCAGTCACTGCCCCCAAATCCTAGTAACCTGACTCCTTCCAGAGCTTTCCTTGTTGTGAGCACAGAGGACGGGGTTGCAGCTGCCGCACAGTGGCTGTGATGCCCTCCCCTGGTGTTTGTGTGCCCCACAGAGAGAGCGCTGTACAGCATGGAGTGTGCCTTCCACCCCCTGTTCAGCCTCACCAGTGGGACCTGCCGGCTGGACTACCGCAGACCCGAGAACAGGTGAGCCGGCCTCCCCGAGGGCTTTGCTTGCACTCACTGCTCTTTTTCTTGTGTGTTGGAGCTTTCACAGGTGACATGAGACCCAGGCAAGGGAGTGGGAGCAGGTGGCATGGGCTGTCCACAAGGGATCCCACCAGGTGGCTTGAGCCAGGCATCTCACTGGGTTTAAAGCTTGAATGCAAGAGGGCTGGGGTCAAATGTGTTTGTGTTAGAAGTGAGCCTACTAAGCCACTTCGCTGTGGTGGGGTCTGTCATCGTGTTTCCTTGTATCTTTGGACAAAAGGGTCCGTGCCCGAGAGTTTAGGAAGCTCTGCAATGCCCTGTACGCAGGTGTTGTGGTTCTGGAGTGAGCCAGACCTTGTTGCTCTGCAGTGAGCAGTTGTGTGCATGGGCCTTCTTGTCTTACAGAGACTTCTGCCGTCCTGAACTTCCGCCCCTGCTCAGGCCCTGATGGCCACAACAGCCTCCCCGCTGCCCTCGTCCTGGTCTTCAGGGCCCTGGCGGGTGGGCATGCCCTCTGTCCTGGGGCGTTCCCCCGCCCTGGAGGCCGTCCTGGGTCCCAGGCATGCTGACCCACTGCACCGTCTGCACTGGGGACTGCATCTGAGCTTTCTCCACTGCTTGTGTTTGTTAGCCTGGCTGCTCCAGTTAAATTCCTAGTTCTTTAAGACAGGCTGTAAGATACTCACATTGCAGGCGTTAACCAGGCAGTAGGTGCTGATAAAAATAATGGCCTGCTGGGGTCATTGCAGTCACAGACTTGGTGCATCAACATCAGAGCTACTTTGACTGTGGAAATGTGAGGAAAGATGAAGGTTGTAATGACAGATTTTAACTCTCTTCCCATAAGTAATAACTGCAGTCCTGCTTTTCACCAATTTTAGGGACTGAGACATAAGATTGTCCTGGGGCCTCACAGACAACCTTCCCATGGGTGTTGGGGTGCAAAAAAAAACCCCAAGATAAAGGTTTGAACTAAGAAGCTTGGTTTTATGTAATGGTTGCACCTGTAACTCAGACAGCAAGCAGAGCATCACCTTCTCTGCAGACACAGGAGCATTCTCGAACATTCACAGTGATTAGACCACACAGGAAATGCGACGAGGCGGCAGGCGCGAGGATCCTGGGCGACGTGGCTTTTCCCCCTGCTGTCGCTCTGGCTCACGAGGAACTGTCTTGGGTCTAGGAGCTTCTACCTGGCCCTCTACAAGCAGATGAGCTTCCTGGAAAAGCGGGGCTGCCCGCGCACGGCGCTGGAGTACTGCAAGCTCATCCTGAGGTGAGTGACCGGCTGGGCTGCGTGCTCGCTCGGGGGCCACAGGCCCGCGACACCACGTGGGCCCACTCTGGGTTTTATCTCCCTCTGCCTCCCCGCTCGCGTGCTGCCTCCGGAAGCCTGGAGCCCGACGAGGACCCCCTGTGCATGCTGCTGCTGGTCGACCACCTGGCCCTGCGGGCACGCGACTACGAGTACCTGATCCGCCTGTTCCAGGAGTGGGAGGTAGGCGGGGGTGCCGACGGCCTGCAGAGTCCTGTCGTCCGGGGGCGGCGAAGGTCCCGGGAGACCCGCCTGCTCTGCTCGGTGTCACTAGCACAGGAGCACTGAGGAGCTTCTTGGCGACCAGGCCGACGGGGGTGTCACCGTGCTTGTGCTCAGGGCGCCCGATTTCCCTTCATCGTGGCCTCAAACCACAGGCCTCCTGGTGCAGGTCATATACTGAGGTCGCTGAGATCTGTGGCTGGAAGGACTCGACTCTTCGTGAAATTGTGAAAGAAAAAAATCACGTTATTTTTGCTGTCGTACTTCAAACTACCGTTCTATTTCACTGCTATTAACCACTCACTCTGCCTGATTTATAAGTGGAACTTGAGCACAGGTACTCGTGTGCAGAAGAGAACAGTGCAGGGCTCAGGATGAGGGGAACCACTGTCTGTCGCTTCTGCGAAGGGAAAACCCCGGACGTGAGGTTGTCGTCGCACATTGGGCTCCCTGTCTGAGAACTCTGCCTCTGTTTTCACCTCGCAGGCTCATCGCAACCTGTCCCAGCTTCCAAACTTTGCCTTCTCCGTGCCGTTGGCGTATTTCCTGCTGAGTCAGCAGGCAGACCTCCCAGAACAGGAGCTCAGCTCGGCGAGGGAAAAGGCCTCTCTCTTGGTGCGACAGGCCCTCATCATGTTCCCTGGAGGTGGGTGCTGCCAGGCCTGCCCGGTGGTAGTGAAGCTGAGTCTGAGTGGTTTGGTGTTAGGATGTCTTTTGATGTTGGTAGTTTGAGAAGAAGTTACCCTCTGAAGGAGGGGTGGCATTTTCTGAGGGGCAGGGAGTAAGCGCCTGGACTGGGGAAGTGGGGACGGGAGGGGCAGCCAGCCAGCCGGGCTGCGCTTTCTTGTCTGCAATGCTGCTGCTCACCAGTGTGAGGGACTGAGACAGAAGATTATCCTGGGGCCTCCCGGACAACCTTGCCATGGGCGTCGTGTGCAGAGGTGTGCGGGCTCGTCCCTGGGTGGCAGTCAGCAGCTTCCTGCACATCCTGAAAGGGAGTGTGGCCTGGGAGAGGAGCT
>NW_005355270.1:92369-103430 GCF_000412655.1 Myotis brandtii | reverse complement strand
CGCCCCCGCGGCCTTACGCCACATGCAGCTTTACAAGGAGGCAGCAGCTAAGATTCCCGCCTCTGGGGCTGATGTTCCAGGGCAGGGAGACAGACAGTGGGATGGCGTGTGAGGTGGTGCTAGAGGGGAGATGGGCTCTGGGGTGGGAGGAGGCCGAGCCGCTCAGGCTCCCAGCACACTGCACCCTCAGCCACCCCAGCCCTGCACACACTCCTTGGCCTGGCCGCTCTGAATACTGGCTGCCCAGCAGGCTCAGGGAGCCGACCCTCCCATCCCTCTGCTGGAGCTGTGGCTGTTAGTGTGGAGGAGGGTGGTCTGCAGCCAGGCCCCCTGCCTGGGGCTGTTGGCACACAGCAGGGGGTTCGGGTGGAGTGTGGAGCCCTGCACCTCAGAACTGCCAGTGGTGCCCCTGCTCACTGGGCTGCAGAGGTCTGTGTCCTTCTGTGAAGCTGCTTCTGTGTCAGAACGGAGCTTGATGCTACTTTAGCCCATTCCTGGGGAGTCACTGGGAAGACGGGGTTCTCCCTTGTGAGGGGGCTGCCGAGGGGTGGGGTGTGTGGTCTTTAGGATGAGAACGTCTGGCATCCATGCTTGGGGATCACAGGTGGGTCCCCTTAGATGCAGGCAGGGCCCCTGGGAAACAGCAGGACAGAGGACCCTCCTTCAGAGTTGGCCCCTTGTGCGTGAGTGACCCATCGGCCTCTGCTTCCTCCTGCAGTTCTGATGCCCTTGCTCGAGTGCTGCAGCGTTCGGCCGGACACCGCCGTCGCCTGTCACCCCTTCTTTGGACCCAATTCCGAAATAAGGTAAAGACTGGAAGACCCCCCAAGGGGCACAGATGTGGCATGTGCATAGTACAGGCTGTCTGCATGTCTGCGGGCCTGGCCTGTTGGACATGGAGCTGGCGGCATGTGAGCAACCTGCAGCCCAAAGCACAAGGCTTCCCGATGTGGGGGGCAGGGCATGGGTGCCCTATGTTCTTTCTGTATTTTTTGTTCCTGTTAAGGAACTCATACTTAGTAACGACCACATGCAATGTTCAGAAGTGAGCACCTGCGCCCCATCTCTGGGCAGTGGCATATCCCAGGTTGGCAGCCCTCTGGGCAGCCTCCGCTCACTTCAGGCTTTGGGCACACCCCGGCTGTGCCCAGCATGTGCCAGCAGGCACCTGGAGGCCTGGACCTGGGTGGGGGGATATGCTTACAGGCCCTGCCTTCCCGCAGCCAGCCCCCTGCGCTGAGCCAGCTGGTGAGCCTGTACCTCGGGCGGTCCCACTTCCTCTGGAAGGAGCCCGCCATCATGAGTTGGCTGGAGGAGAATGTCCGTGAGGTCCTACAGGCAGTGGATGCTGGGGACCCCGCCGTGGAAGAGTGTGAGAACAGGTGAGACTGGGGCTGGGGCAGCTGGACAGCTTTTGGCCTGATAGGTCCACAGGAGAAAAATGAGGGCGCTCTACTCGGGAATCTCGATCATGAATGTGGGTTTGAGGAGGGCTCCATTCCATGACTGTCTTTTTTCTCCCCGGGCCCAGGCGGAAGGTGCTCTACCAGCGTGCGCCCAGAAATATCCACCGTCACGTGGTCCTCTCTGAGATCAAAGAAGCTGTGGCTGCGCTGCCCCCGGTAAGGAGCGGGGCTGCAGTGGGAGCTGGTGGGAGCTGGCCCCTCCCCTCAGGGCCTCGCAACCTATAGTCTACTGCTCTGAGCTGCTGACATCCTGGGCAGAGATTGCGGCATTGTGTGATGGTGATGGTGTGTCCCACCCTCACCCAAAGCCTGGGGCACAGTAAACACAGCTTGGCCGCTGGGGTCAGTCCAGCAGAAAGGCCCAATCCAGACCAGAATCTGCTGACAGGCCGCGGAGAGTGGAGCAGAGGCAAGCACAGGGCTCGGCTGCATCTCCGTTCTCTGTCTCGTTCTGCAGGATGTGACCACGCAGTCTGTGATGGGCTTTGACCCTCTGCCTCCTTCAGATACCATCTACTCCTACACCAGGCCAGAAAGGTACCTGTCCACCGCTCCTGCTGCCTTTGCATTCTGGCTCTCAGATCAGTGCTTTGGGCCGGGGACTTGCTGCCTCCTCCAGACACAGGCTCTCAGAGCAGAGTGATTTGGGGTCATGGGTCAGCGTTTCCAGGCGTGGGTGCTTTCCATGTATTTGTCTGACTAGGAGCATCGCTCTGTCAGGTTCTGTGGCAGGTGCTGCACATACAGTGGGAAGCAGTAAGGACACCTCTGCCCTGGTGGCATGTCCAATGCAGTGGGGGAAACACGTCAGGTATAGAATCTGGAAACTGCCACCAGGAACTGCTGAGAGTGGAGGGTACACTGAGATTTGGGGTGCCCTAGCCAGGTAAAGAAGTGACATCGGAAGGTGGCTGGGCCAGGGAAGCAGGGCCACGTCCACAGCTGCTGGGTGTGTGTGGACGGCTCCCTTTCTCCTTCTGGCCTTTAAGGCTGAGGAATTGCCTACCCAGAGCCCTCACCATGTCCTAGATCTGGAAGAGGCACCAACAAGTGGTCCCACTTAAGGGAGCATGAGCTTTCAGATCTCAAAAGAGCACGTTTTGTAGAAGTCCTTTTTTCCTCACCAAAGTATAAGGTTGGATTGCTTAGTCATAGGTAACAGTTCCCAGTAAACTGCTCCAGTGGAAATTATTGTCAGTGTCATAGGCTCAGGCCGGACCTTTTAGCACTGAGGAGTGGCTGAAGGACTTCAGTGACTCAGCATTGCCCCCCCCACCCCCAGCCGTGTAGACCTTGAGCTTTCAGAGCAAATAAAGGTCACTGCCGAACAGCACCTCCGTGTCTCCTAGAGCTGGGTCGCAGCACCTCATTTCACCAGGAGGGGCCTTCCCTTAATACTTGCCCTCGAATCGCTTTTTTTTTTTTTTTTTTTAAGATACAGTATTTTTATTTATTTCAGAGAGGAAGGGAGAGGGGGAGAGAGAGAGAGAAACATCAGTGATGAGAGAGAATCGTTGGTCAGCTACCTGCACACCCGTACTGGGGATCGCTGCAACAACCCAGGCATGTGCCCTTGACCAGAATCAAACCCAGGACCCCTTCAGGCCACAGGCTGATGCTCTATCCACTGAGCCAAACCGGCTAGGGCCGCTTTTTTTTTTTTTTAATTGATTGTTAGAGAGAGAGAAACATCAATGTGAAAGTGAAACATCAGTCACCTGCCTCTTCCACGCACCCCACTAGGAATGGAGCCTGCTGCTATCTGGGCATGTGTCCTGACTGGGAATCAAACTGGCAACCTTTTAGTGCACAAGACAACACCCAGCCAACTGAGCCACCCTGGCCTGGGCCGGAATCTCTCTATGACCAGTTTCCCGAGTGCTGAAGAACACTTTGCAACCAAATCTTTGCTTATAAGCAAGGCACCTGGCTGTGGTGGGCTATGCTTTCCACTTGGTTCAACAAGCCAGGCTATAAAGGGCCAGCCCCTGGCTCGGGAACAGTCTCCCCGTTGCTCTGGGTGCCGGCAGTACCCCTGAGCTGACTGTGAGTTGTGGCTGCCTGCCCCCTGGGGCTCCAGGCCCCAGCTCAGCCCCGTCTCTCCAGCTGCGGCCTTTCTGTCTCTGCTTCATTTCCTCACTGTTCTTTCTCTTTCAGGCTGAGCCCCGTCAGCCATGGAAACACAATCGCCCTCTTCTTCCGGTCACTTCTGCCCAGTTACACCATGGAGGTAGGTGAGCTCACCTGGCCTCTCTGCTGGCCACTGGGTGCAACAGTCCCTTCAGGTGTGACTGTCCAGAGCACCCAGTCTGCCTAGGAAGCTGGGCGTGGCTGCCAATGGGACACAACACCCCTCAGTCAGCAGGGCTGCTGGATCCCACTCTGGTGGCCTGGCCTTGTTAGGTAGATGCGTGTATATGGCTTCCAGGGGCTGCTGCCTCAACAGGTCTGATTGAGCTCCGTGGGCGTGCCGGGGCCCAGAGAGCCCTGCTCAGATGGGTCTCATTGCCACAGGGGGAGAGGCAAGAGGACGGAGGGGCCGAGGGACTGGACCACAACCAGGGCTTGAACAGGCTGATGCTGGCTGTGCGAGACATGATGGCCACCTTTCACTTCCATGACCCAGAGGCTCCGCATGAGGACCACGCCGAGGGGGACGGGGAGTGGGACTGAGCACACAGCTGCCACACCCACACTGTACAATTATGTTCCTGATCTGTCTGGTCAGAATTGACCAGTTCCCTGAAGTAAAAATGCCATGTCCGTCTGCCTCCCCGTCTCTCCTGTACACGTGAACGTTATGCCTGCGCATGTGAGCTCTTTCCCAAGCTGGGTCCGTGCCCAGCGTGAGGCAGGGGCCCTGTGTGCTTCTGTCGGCCCTGGGGCAGGTCCAGGGCGGGAGGGCAGGCACCAGGTCCCCGGGCTGGGCACACAGGCGGGTCTTTCCAGTCCGACACAACGTTTTTATTGGAAAACACTGAGTCAGGGGAGCCTGCGAGATGATGGCTCAGGAATGGACGGCAGAGATTAGGGGCATTTGATCTGCAGCGTGACCAGAACATGGAGGCAGGCTTGTTGGCAGGTTGGCTGCTGAGAACCACACCAGGCTGCTGTGACTCGGGAGCCTGTTTGGTTCTGGAAGGATCCAGGGCACTGAGGTTGTGAGCTGGAAGCATCCTGTCTGCAGGGCACCCTCCCGGCCCTGACCTCCCCACGTTCAAGGGAAACCAGACCACCTTTGAACCAAGACACTGATCCAGCTCTGGGCCAGCCCTTCCTGAGATCCCACTGCGCAGAGAGCCACGGGGCAGGCTGCACGGCTGTGAGCCTACCCCACTGGTGTGGCTGGGCTGGACACATGCACCCCTTCATTGAGCTGTCCATGCCCCCGTTTCCCCGTGGAGCTCACTCGCATACTGAATGCTCACATGTTGCGTGCCCACTGTGTGCCTCTTGGTGCTGGGGAGACAACAGTAACAAGACTGAGGGACTTCCTGTTCTCACAGCCTCCTCACGTGTGAGTCAGGCTCGTGGTCTCATGGTGGGACGTGCTCTTGTGTCCATTGCCATTCCTCACGCCATCTCCCAGGGGCACCAGAGAGCGAATGATTCAGATGGCCTCGGGATTATCTGTGATTTCCGTAGACATTTCCCCCATGACCGTAACTAATCACAAAGTTGATTTTTCCCAACTCGGCTGTATCTGCTGTCTCCCTCCCACAGCGTCCCCGACAGGCGAGTGCAATTAGAACCAATGGGGTCCTGAGGCCTCCCGGGAAGAAGGCTGTGGTCACCTGCCAACGGCTGCCCAGTCTCATGCCCTTTGAAGTCTCAGGCTGGGGTGGGGGCACTGGCCACCTCAAAGGCCTCATTTATAGGCCGGAAATGATAGCATCCCTGAAGTGTGGTGGGCAGGGCCCTGCTCACCCAGCGGGCACCATCCCAGGGCTGGAAGGCAGCTCTTGGGGGCGTGGAGCAGCAGTGGAGCCCTGGGAGGTGTGGCAGGGACCGTGGACTCTCACAGCTGCTGGGACCACCTTCCTGCCACAGCACAGCCTCATGTTCCTGCCCTGGGGCCCCCTGGGGTCCTCCACCAAAGGGTGGGAGGGGGTGTGCGGTGGGGCCCGTCCTGTGCTGCTGCCTGTGGAGCTTGGAGAGGCCCGTCATTCCATCCACACCTGGGAGTGGGGGCTGCACCCTCCAGAAGCGCACCTGGTCCCCGTGTGGAAAGTGGTTTGGCCGAGCCTACCAAAGCGGAGATCTGCCTCGGCCACGGAATTCCTGTGTCACCCAGAGGGACGGCAGGAGCGCCCAGCGGCACTGTGATGGGTTGGGAGCTGCCCCGATGACCAGTGTGGTTGGGGCGTCTCCATGCTGAGGAGGCACAAACCTAGCTCGGGGCGTCCGCCACCCTGCGTATTTATACGGTGTGTCTGTGACGTGCTTCAAAAAAGGGGGGGAGAGCTTTGTACCATAAGTTGTGCGCTGGAAGGAGTGATTAATGTCGATAAGTGGACATCAGTGTGTGCTCATATGGGCCCGTCAAGCCATCTGGCAGCCGGTGGACGGGAAGGAATGAGCAGGAATATCATAGATACAACTCAAAACACAGACCTGCTCGGCCAGGTATCTCAGTTGGTTAGAGCATCATCCCCATATGCCAAGGTTGTGGGTTCGATCCCCTGGTCAGGGCACGTACAAGAATCAACCAGTATCTGTAATGCTTTCAACAATAAAAATAAAAATTTTAAAAAGCAACCAGTGATTGCCTAAATAAGTGAAACAACAAATTGAAGTTTCTTTCTCTTCCTTCCTCTCTAAAAATCAATTTAAAAAAGAAAAAGAAAAAACACAGACCTCCCCAATCCCTCCCGGCCCCATCTCCGCCGCCAGCCACTTATCTTTCTGGTCTCCTCACTGTCCCCTTCCCCTTCTGCCTCGGCCTCCAGAGCAGGGTTTGTGGTCACAGGTGCCATCAGTGAGGAAGTGCTGGGGTGGCATGAGGCCAGCGCGGTGCCCACGGGCACTCTGGGCCCGTGTTCCCACAGTGGCCACGTGGCTGGAGACAGGTCTGTCTGGAAGTGGTTCCTGGCTTGGAGCCTGTGGCGTCCTTCCCCAGAGCAATGGGGCTGCCGGCAGCTCTGTCCGAGCCCCCCCCCCCCCCCAATGACACAGCGTATCTTCCAGCCCATGTGGCCAGGCTGTCCTCGGGCAGCACTCAGCAAAGGGACTGGGGGGCCTGGGGACGAGCTGCCCTCAGGGAGTGGGGGTGGACGGCCAAAGGCCAAAGACGCTTCCGGGCAGAGCAGCACTGGCTGGCCTCAGGAACCGGAGGCCTCCAGGAGGTGGTGTTTGCCTCTCTGGCAGGTCAGGTCGAGAAGACACCCCACACAGGCGCCTGGAGCCGAGGCCTGACTGGGCGCTGGCTGGCAGAACACTGGTGACACTGCAGTGGCTGTGAGCAGGAAGGGGAATGTCAGCTGTGCCCGGAGTTGGGGCCTGGGAAGCCGCCTGGTGGCAGCAGGGGTGCCCAGGGTGCTCTCTGATGAATCCCCGGGCACACGCCCATCATGTGGCAGCCCTCAGGAGGAGGGGCTGAGCGGACGACGTGAAGCATGTAGAGAAAGGCTCCATTCTTCCTGGACCGCAGTCCTGCCTGGCCTGGGAGGCAGGAGGCATAGAAATGTGAGGGCCTGAGCGACCACACCCCAGGGGAGAGGTGGGAAGTGGGCCGAGGGACAGAGGGTTGGTGCTGCGGAGCTTGGGGTCCTGGCTGGGAAGTGACCAGGTTGGTCGAGAAGCGGGGGCACCTGGGCTAGCATCCGTCCAGCCAGGGAGAGGGTGAGTGTGAGAGGGCCCCGGGGGTGCATAGGGCCCCACTGGGGACACCATGAGCTGAGCGGATGCCCGTCGCGGGAGGCCCCTTCCTGCTTCCTGGTGGGACTATGCTGGCACAGGGCCCCCAGAGGAGGCTGCTGGGCATCCTCAACTCCACCTCCCCAGCCACCCCCCACCTCGGGCTGGCCCCCAACCAGACGGGCACCTGGTGCCTGGAGGTGTCCATTCCCAACGGGCTCTTCCTCAGCCTGGGGCTGGTGAGCTTGGTGGAGAATGTGCTGGTGGTGGCCGCCATCGCCAAGAACCGCAACCTGCACTCGCCCATGTACTTCTTCATCTGCTGCCTGGCCGTATCGGACCTGCTGGTGAGCGTGAGCAACGTGCTGGGCACAGCCGTGGTGCTGCTGCTGGAGGCGGGCGCGCTGGTGGCCCAGGCCACCGCAGTGCAGCAGCTGGATGACGTCCTGGACGTGTTCATCTGTGGCTCCATGGTGTCCAGCCTCTGCTTCCTGGCCGCCATCGCCGTGGACCGGTACATCTCCATCTTCTATGCACTGCGCTACCACAGCATCGTGACGCTGCCCCGGGTGTGGCGGGCCATCGCGGGCATCTGGGTGGCCAGCGTCGTCTCCAGCACCCTCTTCATCGCCTACTACGACCACACAGCCGTCCTGCTCTGTCTGGTCAGCTTCTTTGTGGCCCTGCTGGCGCTCATGGCGGTGCTGTACGTCCGCATGCTGGTGCAGGCGTGCCAGCACACCCGCGGCATCGCCCGGCTGCACAAGAGGCAGCGCCCTGCCCCCCAGGGCTTCGGCCTCAAAGGGGCTGCCACTCTCACCACCCTGCTGGGCATCTTCTTCCTCTGCTGGGGCCCCTTCTTCCTGCACCTCCTGCTCATCGTCCTCTGTCCTCAACACCCCACCTGCCACTGCATCTTCAGGAACTTCAACCTCTTCCTGGCCCTCGTCATCTGCAACACCATCGTGGACCCGCTCATCTATGCCTTCCGAAGCCCGGAGCTCCGGAAGACGCTCCAAGAGGTGCTGCAGTGCTCCTGGTGAGGGCGGTGCCCGAGGGCTCAGGCCAGGTGCTGGGCAGAGGGGGTGGCAGTCACTTGCCAGAAAGGACGGGCTAGATGATCTCCGAAGGTGTGGGCACACGGACCCTCTGGGCCAGAGAGGCATCAGCAGAAAATCTCCAGGAGTTGTGGGGGATGCAGGAGGCTGGGGAGATGGGGCCACAGGCACAGGGCAGGCCTGGACTCCTGGACAGACACAGCCCACTCGGGGAGACGTCCACCTGCACCCAGAGATAGGCGAGGACCCACTGGGCCCCTGCCCATGGGGAGAAGTCCACGGGCTGGCAGAGTGCCGCTCTCTCGATGAGGACCTCAGGAGAAGGGACTGTAATGAGCAGGACCCGGCCTCACAGGGAAGGAGTGAGGTCCTGTCCCCGGCAGAGAGACGTGTCCGCAGGAGCCGTAGTGGGCATGGGGCTGATCTCTTCTCGGGCTCATGGTGCTGGAGAGCTGGGGGCTCGGCCCATTTGTTTGCACCACACATGCCCCTCAGATAGTGCCTGCCATTGCCTGCTCAGGCAGAGGCACAGCCATTAGTTCGAATCAGTGACCAGCACCCAGGGTCACAGGGCCGGGAAGCGTCTGGGAATAAATGGTGTGCTTGGAGCAGCTCCATTGCCATCTACACTGGCTCATTCCAAAGGTGCTTGAAGCTTGAGGGTGGAGGAGACGTGGAGGGGCCTGGTGGGAGTGATGAAGGGGGAGGAGAATATCCCAGAACCCCCGAAGGACCCAGCATGCCTGAAGCCCCCCAGCCCAGTTGCACCTGCTCTGATGCTGTCTGCCTTCTCCGTGTATGCGAACCCGGCCTCAGGCAGCTGGAGGGTGGAGTCCTGCCCCCGGGCACCTCTATGGAGAAGAGGCTGAATGGTCCAGGCTGCCCTCAGCTGCAGCAGAAGCAGGACCTCTGTGACCCACTGTGACCTTGGCCGGAGCACAGCGGGCCTCACCTGCTCTGGGTCACCCCAGGGGGTCCAAGGTGCAGGGTGGGTCAGGACTGGGGTTCTCGTTCCTCCAGCACTACCAGCCCTGGCAGATATTTGAGGCAAGGCCGCCCAGAATGGGGCGAGGCTGTCCAGTGACTGCAGGCGGTGTCCCTGGGATTGGTATCTGGGGTGGCCCTTGCTACACGGTGTTGAGGGCCCTTGGGTCCTCCCTGTGCTAAAACCCTGGGCCTCTTTCTGGGGAGCCACTGGTTCCTCCAGACGCCGAGCATGCAGTCAGCCCTATTCCTGGTACAGGCTCAGTGGAGGTGAAAGTGATGGCATCAGCCAACTCCCAGGTAGTTCTAGATGCGTCTGCAGCCGCCTGACCAGTCCCCACCTCACCCGTGCTGGCAGCTCCAGCCCTGACTGTTGGCCTTGGTGCTGGGAACTGGTTCCCGGCAGGCCCAGCCTTTGCTGGAAGATGGACAGGATGGTGAGTCAGCCTTGAGCCCTCTGGGGATGGAGGGGGAGCCAGCCTGGTCCGATGCCATTCCACAGGGAGGCCAGCCGGTGACGGGTCCTGGCCTACGGGATGCTGCAAAGCTTCTGCTGCTCAGACAGGGAGGCACAGCCGGCTCCAGGGAAGAGCCAAATGCTCACCAAGGACCCCCTGAATGGGGACAGGGCGGAGCCCCAGTGGCCAGAAGCCAACCACAGGAAGCCACCTCATGGACACTGTGGGGGAGGGGCTTCTCTTGAGAACAAAAGACCCACTTCCAGGCTTGCCAAACTGGGGAGCTTCGAGAGGGCGGAGAGAGGGGCCTGGACACGGCCACACCCCGCCAGGCCCCTCCTGGCACACACTCCGGACACAGGTGTGCCCGCAAGCTCGCTCAGCCGACTGGGTGCCCTCCTGGAGGATTTGTCCCTGAAACATCAGAAGGACCTGTTCTAAGGCGTCTTCACGTGGTGTCTGAGCCCCGGAGAACAGGAAGCCGTGGGTCTGTGTGTGTTGTGTGGTGGTGTCTGTGTTCACGGGAGGGTCCCCTCCCGGCTCTTCCGACAGTGGGTCCTTCCCCAGTTTTCCCTGCAGGAACCTGAACCTGGTGCACACACAGCTCCTACATGCGCCCCTGCCCCCACTGCCTTGGCCCCACGTGGACCAAGGGTCCAGACCCACAGGTGACATCAGGGAGTAAGAAAGGACTGCACACCCCTACTCTGTCGGCCCCTCGTGGTGTGTCCTCATGACAGTTCCCGGCACAATATTCCCTGAGCAGTGCTACCTGCGGGGGGGACGGGGGAGGGGGGGACGCACACAGCAAGACCCGTGTGTAATCTGCGGCAGCGGCGGGGGAGGAGGGGGTGGCTCCCCCACTGCAGAGGGGGCCAGCGAAACTCACAGCCACAGCCACAGCCACAGCCGCCGCCGCACCCACAGCCACTCTGACTCCGGATTTCTCAGCCCTGCGCTGGCTGTTGGGCCTTTACCTGCCCCCCACCCCCCATCCCAGCCCCTACGGGGTCCAGAAGAGCTCGAGTACCTTGTCGGCCCATCGGGCACAGACAGGAGCGGGGAGGCGTCCACCTCACCCATTGGGGTGGGAAGAGGGGGTCGGTCCCTAAGCGGGTGTGGGGAGGTGAGACCCTCCTGGCAAAGCCGGTGGATCGGAGGGGGAGCCGGGGCGGGGTCCAAGGACCCAGGGCCTTCTATTGTCCTCCCTGGAGCCCGCCAGCCCCTCCTTTCTGGCAA
>NW_005355270.1:91469-91738 GCF_000412655.1 Myotis brandtii | reverse complement strand
GTGGGGGGGGTGGTTTGAGGGAGGCTCACCTTCCAGGTCCTGACGCCCCCGCCCCCGGAACCGGAGGTCCTCAGAGCAGCTGGAGCCGCCAGGTGCCCCCGATCTGGCTGCGATCACCCTCGGCTGCCCGGCCCCACCCTGTTCTTTGTTGGGTGAGGGTTGGGCCGGGACTCGAGGTGACCTTGGTCCAGGACCAGCCCCTCCCTCAGCGCAGCCCACCGGGGCGACCCCCGAGGGATGGCACCGCCGAGTCTGGGGGTTGGACGTGG
>NW_005355270.1:90832-91276 GCF_000412655.1 Myotis brandtii | reverse complement strand
TGGCTTGGTCAGGACCACGGCCAGGGACCCAGCGGGGGAAGTCGTCGAGCGGATTCCCCCAGGAGGCGGGGGTTGGAGGCAGGTCTGGGAGGGAAAGGGGCCCAGGAAAAGCTTCCTCTGGAGGCTGTTGCCATGGAAACGGCGAGAACAAAAAGCTAATTTCTACAGGGCTGGGCACCCACGTGGTTGACATGTAAATTGCAACTTGGGCTCTAGGGTGGAGGCCCTGGGATGGGGTCCCGGAGGCGGAATCCGAGACTCCAATCACGGAGGAGACAGCTGTGCTGCCCGGGGCGGGGCTGGGGGAGGAGAGGCCGGGGGGATGGTGGCCTCCAATCAAATCCGAGCTCCAGGGGCCGTCTTGACAGCTGCCGGACCGGGTGGGAGTGGCGGGGGCTCCTTAATGCAGTCACAAGGTCCAGGCCTGCTCTGAACATCTGCTTT
>NW_005355270.1:89909-90780 GCF_000412655.1 Myotis brandtii | reverse complement strand
GGCCGCCGGGCCTGGGGGCGGGGGGAGGGGGTCCATGCCCCGCCCTCCACAGCCAGGACGGCCTCCTCTCTGGGGAAGGTGGGGTGCACCTGCCGGCTGCTGGCGACAGTGTCCTCTGCAGACAGCGTTTGCTCATGACTTTTCATTCCTTTCGCATTGATTTTTAAATCTGTTAGTTTTAAAAATTAATATCTGATCATTTTAAACACATCAAACAAGAGAAGTGCATTTGCGGGAGAGGAATTGTTACTTCCTTTTCCGTCTGCCGCCTCCCTGCCTAGAAAGTCTCCAGAGACCAACCCTGGAGAAAGTGCTCAGAGCCCCCGCTCCCCATCCCCCACTTCCCCCAGGTCCCCCCACTTCCCCCAGGTCCCCCCATCTGCCCACCACCGGCAGCTGCTGACTGGGGTGGCCTGGGGACTCCTTTCCTGCCTGCAGTCCTGAGTGGAGTGTGGATCAGGCTGCTGGCTCTGGGGAGGGGGGGGGGGTGGAGGGAATTCGGGGCGATCCGGGACTAGGGGCTCTGCCTCCCCTGAGCGTAGTGATGGGGCTTCATCACTCCTGACTGGGACCACTACATGCTGGGCTCCGGGTCAGTTGTACTGAATCCCCTCCAGGGGGCGGTGACAGGGTGTGGCCCTTCCCCAAGGATGAGGAAGCCGCTCTCCCGGAACGAGACAGGAATTTGCATTTATTACACCAGGATGTTCGGGGTACCCGGCCCCCCACAACGCGGGCGAGAAGCCAGAGACCCTTCCCTCCGCCCCTCCGGAGGCAGGGCCGCCCTGGAGCCTTTGTCTGGGCCCTTTTCTCCGCCGGCCGCTGGGCGGGGCCGCGGAGGGGTGGGGCCCCAACAACCAACAAAAGCAGG
>NW_005355270.1:83935-89672 GCF_000412655.1 Myotis brandtii | reverse complement strand
CTGCCCGCCTCCAGCCCCTCAGCGGCGCGCAAAGGATCAGCACCTCGGACAGCGCCGCGGGCCCAGGGCTGACCGGCCCAGACTCCAGGCAAAAACGAGTCTGAAATAGGAGCTTGGCTTGGACCCTAGGGTCTGCGGCCACCTGGCCGTTTTCTCGCCTGTAGTGATCATCATTATTTCTTACTTAATGTAAAAATTGTACTTTATTATTTATTAAATGTCACATAATCTAATTAGATCTATTTAATATTTTAAATTATAATCTCTCTTAGTTTTAATCACAAACGCAGTTATTAAGATATTCCCCCTTTGCCGAAACCGGTTTGGCTCAGTGGATAGAGCGTCGGCCTGCGGACTGAAAGGTCCCAGGTTCGATTCCGGTCAAGGGCATGTACCTGGGTTGCGGGCACATCCCCAGTGGGAGATGTGCAGGAGGCAGCTGGTCGATGTTTCTCTCTCATCGATGTTTCTAACTATCTCTCTCCCTTCCTCTCTGTAAAAAATCAATAAAATATATTTTAAAAAAAAAGATATTCCCCCTTAACAAATGGAAACATTGCAGGTAAGGCTGAGCCCGTTTAACCACCGCACCCCTCCACGTCCCCCTCCAGGGAGCTGTCATTGTTCCAGGTCCTGATCTTTGTGGAAAATATGGCTTTGGAGATCTCTTACCAGTGACAATCTTTTACTGGGCCGCAGTATTCCAAACCATATGGATATTTCAAAACTATGTTTTCTTTTTATTTAAGTTATCCATGCATATGGTTTCACCAATTTAAATAGCATCTAAGACATTTTTAGCTCATCAAAGCCAGCGTTTGCTGAATGCTTTTCTGTGTCAGGCCTTGTGCTAACCCCTGGGTGTGGGTACTATTTGCTTCACAGCTGAGAAAGCCGAGGTCTCACTAGCTGGACCTGGGACCCGCCCCCCTCTGCTCCACTCCCTCCTGGAGACCATCAATATGTTGGTGGCCTGGTGACTGGGCCCCCCATTTGCCCACTTGAAATCATCCCTCCTCTACAGGAGCTGCAGGTGTCCCTGAGGCCAAAGGTTTGGGGTGTCTCAGGGCTGTGGGGACCAGGGCCCTGGGCTCAGCCTATTGGTAATTACAAAATTAACACACACACAAAGTAAAAAGAAGAGAACTTGTCAGTGACAAAAGTAGACAACAGGGGGAAGGGGTCCCCTCTGATAACAGTCGCTCTGAATTGCCAAGATGCTTTTGTACATTTTACAATAAGGACTCTTCATACTTTTTAGTTTTTTAAAAATATATTTTTATTGATTTCAGAGAAGAAGGGAGAGAGAGAGAGAGAGAGAGATCAATGATGAGAGAAAGAATTATTGATCGGCTGCCTCCTGCATGCCCCCATTGGTGATTGAGCTCCCAACCCGGGCATGTGCCTGCCGGAATTGAACCTGAGATTCTTCAGTCGGCAGGCCAACGCTCTATCCACTGAGCAACACTGGCTAGGGCTACTCTTCCGGTTTTTAAACAATTTAATCTTTATTATTATTTGTGTGTGTGTGTGTGTGAAGTTAACATGTGCACGTGACAAAGAACTCCAAAAGAACCAAAGGGCATGCTGTGATCAGAGGTCTTTCCCCCAACCCAGGAACACAGGCCTTGGCACTGTGTCTGTGCGTCTGTCCGAGGCATCTAAATATAGATACTAGTAAGCACATGCCAACTGATTTATAATTGATTTTTTAACTGGACAGGCTTTTCACTGCGCGTGACTCCTATGGAGGGGCCTGTTGTTTCTTGATGACTTCACACCCATTCAGCTTCTGAAAGGAACCTGAAGAGCAAAAGGGAGGGGCACTGGACCAACGGCCATAGCATATGACCTCCTGCCTGCAGGGCCAACTGGAAGTGCCCCCAGGGGAGGGCAGAGCTCTGTGCAGACACATGTGCTCATAATTCCACGCAGCACTCAGGCTTCACCACACACCGTCAGCTGCTCCCACAGAAACTCCACTCTCACAGTGACCTGTTTTCATCATCAGACCCACTAAACAGATGTGTACACTGAGGCACAGAGCATCTTCAGGACCTGCCCAAGGTCACATGGCTGGGAAAAGGCGGTCCAGCTCTGAGCTGGGTCCTGGGCTGCTCCCCTGCCTGCTGCAGTCGGGGGAGCAGAGTGTGAGAGGCACTGTGGGTTCCTGCCCAAGGGGGAGTGTGAGCCCTGGGAACTAGGGCTGTGCCAGCGGTGGGTGGACAGGCTGGGCGACCCTGGGCTCGTCATTCCCCACAGGGGCCCCTGTGTTTCCTGAGGCTAAGGCTGACGGGGTTCCGGACACTGCTGGGCCCTGTCGCTGGATGTCTTCTGCCCTGAGGGCACAAGCATCTTGGACTCTGTCCCCTTTCTGTGCCTCAGTCTCCTCGTCTGAAAATGGAATAATACCACCCAAAGGGCGTGCTTATTACTAACTCTGGTCAGCAGGTGCAGAGCTGGTCTGTGTCAGCTGAGTCTGGAACTCCCCTGAGGGCTCTGGCCACCGTGGACATGCAGATGGTGGACGTGACATTTTTTACGCTTTCCTGACAGACGACGGAGCTTCGGGCTCTCCAGAGTCTCCCAGGGGCTATTGCAGGCTTTGGGGCCAAGCCTGCCATGGCCCCTGATGACCCCGTTTCCCCTGCAGTTCTGGGAGGTCATCAGCGATGAGCACGGAATAGACCCCAGTGGCAACTACGTGGGGGACTCGGACCTGCAGTTGGAGCGCATCAGCGTCTACTACAATGAGGCCTCCTGTGAGCACCCCACCCTCCCGGGGGGCCCCCTGGGCCTGCCCTCCCATTGCTGGGCTGGCAGGTTAGGTGGAACCTGGGACTCACCACAGTGAGATTCAAACATGTCCTCGGCCACAGACATGTGCACAGTCCAGGGGGGCAGACAGGTTGGGCAGGACCTGAAGGTGCCCTCAGAGTCCTCCTGAGCGTCCAGAGCAGGGGGCACCTGGAGGACTCAGGCAGGGGATGCTTAGCACCTGGTGTGGGATGATGTCCGTGTCGAACTGGAGAAATTTGGTCTGGGCCGTCCAGGGTCAGTCCCCATATCACACTTGGTTCCAGCCCTCTGACCCAGAGTCTAAGGGGGGGGGGCAGGATTTAGAGGGAGGAGGAGCCCTGAGCCTCCCCATCACCCCCCCTCCCCTCAGCTCACAAATATGTGCCTCGGGCCATCCTCGTGGACCTGGAGCCCGGAACCATGGACAGCGTCCGGTCTGGGGCCTTCGGGCACCTCTTCAGGCCTGACAACTTCATCTTCGGTAAGTTTCCCGTCAGGCAGACCCTTCACCGCAAACCCAGGTCAATGGGAATGAAAGGGCACAGCCCCCCCTTCCACACACTCGCAGGCAGAGCCGACCCCCACTCTGCAGCTGGCACTGGAGACCCAGAGAGAGGGCTCTGTGCAGGGAACAGAAGCCACTGTGCACTTCAACTAGAGCTCGTGCAACACAGAACCACGCGGACAGGACCCTGAAGGACTGGTGGCCCCAGAGGTGGGGTGATTCTGTGCCCTCAACTCTGGTGGCAGGGCCTCCCTCACTTCTGCCTTCCAGAGCTTAGCACCCCAACCGACGGGCACCAGTCCAATCCAGACCCAGAGCTGCAAGGGACTCTGGGGTTGTAGTTGACGCTTCCCACACTGCCCAGGAGGGTGGGTGGGCTGGAGGGAGGGGCTGATGGGTTCACCCAGGACCCCCAAGCGAGACAGAGCGGCTGCATCTCCCGGTTCTCAGTTTCTGACCAGAGCCCTTCACACAGTGCCGGGCAGCAGGGACCCCGACACACAGCACAGCTGGTGTGGAGAGCCACAGGGAGAGGAGGGGTGGGCCCCTGCTTTGTAGAGGGAAAGCAGGCACAGGGCTGCCACAGTTGCCCTTTGGGTTGGGACGCTCAGGCACTGGAGGCCTGACCCTGTCGTGCCACCTTCTGACTCCCCACAGGTCAGAGTGGGGCCGGCAACAACTGGGCCAAGGGTCACTACACGGAGGGCGCAGAGCTGGTGGACTCCGTCCTGGACGTGGTGCGGAAGGAGTGTGAGAACTGCGACTGCCTGCAGGGCTTCCAGCTGACCCACTCGCTGGGCGGGGGCACGGGGTCCGGGATGGGCACGCTGCTCATCAGCAAGGTGCGGGAGGAGTACCCCGACCGCATCATGAACACCTTCAGCGTGGTGCCCTCGCCCAAGGTGTCGGACACGGTGGTGGAGCCCTACAACGCCACGCTGTCCATCCACCAGCTGGTGGAGAACACGGACGAGACCTACTGCATCGACAACGAGGCCCTCTACGACATCTGCTTCCGCACCCTCAAGCTGGCCACGCCCACCTACGGGGTCCTCAACCACCTGGTGTCGGCCACCATGAGCGGGGTCACCACCTCCCTCCGCTTCCCTGGCCAGCTCAATGCTGACCTCCGCAAGCTGGCCGTCAACATGGTGCCCTTCCCCCGCCTGCACTTCTTCATGCCCGGCTTCGCCCCCCTCACCGCCCGGGGCAGCCAGCAGTACCGGGCCCTGACGGTGCCCGAGCTCACCCAGCAGATGTTCGATGCCAAGAACATGATGGCCGCCTGCGACCCCCGCCACGGCCGCTACCTGACGGTGGCCGCTATCTTACGCGGCCGCATGTCCATGAAGGAGGTGGACGAGCAGATGCTGGCCATTCAGAGCAAGAACAGCAGCTACTTCGTGGAGTGGATCCCCAACAACGTGAAGGTGGCCGTGTGCGACATCCCGCCCCGGGGGCTCAAGATGTCCTCCACCTTCATCGGCAACAGCACCGCCATCCAGGAGCTGTTCAAGCGCATCTCGGAGCAGTTCACGGCCATGTTCCGGCGCAAGGCCTTCCTGCACTGGTACACGGGCGAGGGCATGGACGAGATGGAGTTCACCGAGGCTGAGAGCAACATGAATGACCTGGTGTCCGAGTACCAGCAGTACCAGGACGCCACGGCCGAGGAGGAGGGCGAGATGTATGAAGACGATGAGGAGGAGTCGGAGGCCCAGGGCCCCAAGTGAGGCAGCCGGGGATCAGGGTCAAGAGGGCTGTCCCCAGAGCCACGCAGTCGCTGTCGCCGCCCCAGCCGCGCCCCACAGCACATCACCCAGGCCCCCGAGTGTCTGTCCTTCGTATCCGCAGCGCTCAGTTCTGTCTTCCTTCCATAGGTCCTTCCCGTTTTTGTGTTTCGTTTGTCTCTGCTTTGTCAGCTCTGGGTCTGAAGTCTCATGTGTGTTTTTTTTAACTTGTTTGTGTTCATATTTGGGGGGGATACTTAATAAATTTATTGCTGTCAGATACCCCTCCCTGGTGCTGGAGATTCTTTTTATTCTGGAGAGTTGGGCCCGAGGGTTGAGGAGGGACAGATGGAACCTGGGGCAGGGCAGGAGCCCTCTGTCTCCCAGGCTGGTGGCTGGGACAGGCCTTCGCTTGGAGCCTGCGGGTGTCTCGAGGCACAGCCCCAAGGGGCTCCTGGAAGTGACGGTGGGGAAATGGGCCTTGTTTGGATGAAGTGTCATCTCAGAGCCCCAGTCAGGCTCTCCCATGACTTGGAAACAATCCCTAGTCCTACAGGTGACGCCCATTCCAGAGCTTCCCTCTGGCTCACCTGTGCGCTGTGTGTCAGAGACAGGAAGGCCAAGATCCAAGGGAGAGGTCGGAAGGGAGGACTCCAGCACCCCCTGGGAGGAGGCGTGCTGGGCGGGGGGGCAGGGGGGATGT
>NW_005355270.1:80652-83566 GCF_000412655.1 Myotis brandtii | reverse complement strand
GCTGGTGGTGGCCACAGCACCCAGCAGGCTGGCAGGCAGTGATGTTGGCCCCTCTGCCCCCTAGTGGTCATTTCCTGAGGCTGCAGGGCGCCTGAAAGGTGGAACTTGGCTCCCACTGCCTTCCACAGGAGAAGAAGCGGAAGCCCACCCGGTGCTGAGTGGCGGGGCCCACGCTGACGGTGTGCAGAGCTGCACTGGGCCCGGTACCTCCTCCCTCAGCCCGGGGTCACCAACCCGGCTCCCTCCCGGCAGGAGAGCAGCTGTTCTGTGTGGGGATCTGTGTGGAAGGAGGGAGCCAGCGGGACTGAGGGCCCTGATCCAGACAAGGACCCTGAAGCCCGGAAAGGGCCAAGGCTGTGGCCGGAGCCACAGAGACGCTGGGAGACGCCTGCACTGTGCCGGGCGGCTCTGAGACTCTCCCGTCTGCTCAGCACCCCACATGAGGCTGCAGGGACGGGGGGTGGTCTTGAGCCCTGTGCTGGGTTCTCTCCACCGCATGATGACGGGAACTGGGCAGCAGCAGGGCTCCCCCAAAGCCAGGGGGGCTTCTCAGGGCCGCCAGCCTCCACAAAGTTGGGGCGTCCACAGCTCAGGTTCTCAAAGGGTTCTGTGACCTCAAAGGAGTTGAGACACCTGCTCAGGGCGGACCTAGGTCTTCCCAGCTCCTAACAACCACAGGAGCTCACGCTGGGCCCAGGCCATGGCTTTAGGGGCCTCCTCTCACGGAACCTTCGCATCATTGTCCACCTTTCGCTGCAAAGGAATGGAGCTCAGAGGAGGGGGGGCGTTTACAGCTGCAAGTGGCAGGGCCAGGTGTTCGGCCTAGGGCTGTGCCTCCCTCGACTTTGCTTTAAATGCCCCAAAGCACACGTCCCCCCGAGCACCTGTGCCCACAGAACCTCACCTGCTCACATCACTCAGTCCCACCTCCTTCGGCCGCCCTGCCTTTGAGGATCTGGCTCTGAAGCACACACGGAAAGTGGTGAGGGCAGCAGGTGGCCCATGATAAGAGTCGCAAGTGTCAGCTCCTCTATGTATCTGTTATTATTATTATTATTATTTAAAATATATTTTTATTGATTTCAGAGAGGAAGGGAGAGGGAGATAGAAACTTCAATGATGAGAGAGAATCACTGATCGGCTGCCTCCTGCACGCCTCCCCCCGCCCCCCCCCCACTGGGGATCGAGCCTAAAACCCGGGCCTGTTCCCTGATCGGGAATGGAACCGTGACCTCCTGGCTCCTAGGTCGTCGCTCAGTCACTGAGCCACGCCGGCTGGGCTGTGTCTGTTATTATTAATGAGGAGAGTTTTGCAGGGGCACATGGGCAGGAGGGGCAGGAGAGCCAGCTCAGCGGCTGCTTTGTCTCAGAACCTTCTAGAAGGCCCAACACCACCCAGTGTGGGTAACCCTCTTGCAGGTGTTTCGGGTCAGCCGCCTCATTGGCTGTTTTGCCCAGGTCCACCTGCCCATCGCAGTCCGGGTGAAGGGCCAGGGCTTCCTACCTGGGCACACTCCAGCCTCAACCCTCCCCGTGCCCTCTGCCTGGTGCAGGGGCTGCTTGGGAGCTAGGAGATGACCTCACGCCCGGGGGGGGGGGGCTGCCAGACAAATACAGGATGCCCAGCGACACTGGAATTTCAGATAAACAACACTCCACCTGGGCATGTTAATCTAAGCAATGGTTTCTGAGTTGCTAACTCCAATAATCCTAGACTGGGGGCTCCTGGCAGCACCCATGGTGGTGAGCTCTTCACTTCGCCACAACCCTGACAGGCAGATGCTTACAGATCCAGTGCAGCTTTCGCTGCAGACAGGCCAGACGGCCCGAAGGCACCGCTGCTAGCAGCAGGGCCCCCCGGCTGTGGCCAGGTCCCTTCCCCTCTGGGAAGCTTTCCCAGTTGCAAAGAACAAGTCCCTGACCGGGGATCGAACCCACCACCTTTTGGTGGATGGGACGATGCTCTAACCAACGGAGGCACCTGGCCAAGGCAGGTTTACTAAGTTAATTATGGCGATGGTTTCTCAGGTGCCTGCGCATGGCAAAGCTTTCAGACGGAGCACTTACACGCGTGCAGTTTATTGTATGCACACGATACTTCAATACGCTGCTGAGAAAAAGGAGACTTTCCATGCCTCCTATCTCAGCACAAATCAAAGCCGTGTGTACAAATGGCCCCACTCGCCCATCTCAGTCCTCCCACTGCCCCTGCGGCCGCACTGACCTGCTTTCTGTTTCACAGGCACAGAGGCTCTTTCGCTTCCTCGGGCCTTTGCACTTGCACTTTCCCGTCTGGATCTCCAGACAACCGGTGCTAACACGCGTCTGCGCAGTGGCCACGCGCCAGGAGGGACATTCCCCGCAGGGCCAGCCTCTCCAGACTCTTCTTCCTCGTCCATGTAACCCAGTGCCCCCTGTGCTCACTGCTGTAGGCCCAGAAGCAGTGAAGAAAGCAGACAAAACCCTTGCCCACAGCCCTTAGTTTCCGGTGGTGCTGCTGGGGGTGAGTGGGCAGAGACAGACAATGAGAGTGAAAATGTGTAAGACAGCGATGAGGGTGACGGAGAGAACCAAGCCGGGGCGGGGACACTGGCACCACCACCTCCATCCTCCCGAGCCCCAGCTTCCTCCTCTGGAAACGGGTAGGTTGGCTCTGAACACCGCGTAAGGTCGGGTCGGCAGGTGGACCAGGTGGACCGGCGCGCAGGGAGCTGCTTGCCCCTCATTCCTATTCCTTCTTTCTCCCTCTCAGCCCCTGGGGTTTAAGAAAAAGAAAAGGCACCAGTTTTTTCAAACGTGTTGTGGATTAGACTTAGCAGCCCCTCCCCGCCCTCGCCTGGCCACACCAACGCCAACCGGCGAGATCAAGTGTCACCATTTCCCGGGGACGCGGCGAGGGCGGGCGCGCGTGCCA
>NW_005355270.1:75306-80175 GCF_000412655.1 Myotis brandtii | reverse complement strand
CCGTAAGGCCCAGGGACCCGCATGGCGGTGCCACCCGCCGCGGAGGCCGGGCCACTCCGAGCCTGTTTCCCCACCTGTCAGATGGGTGGGCGGTGGCAGGAAACAGACCTGCCCCCCTGGGCGCTGGCAGTGCGGGTCCCGAGCGGATGCCTGCTCTTTGGAGTGAAAGTGGAGGAGGTACCATTGGGGGGTGGCCGCCCCACCGGGTTTCAGGGACAAACAATCCTTAAAGGGACAGTGACCTGCTCTGCTCCCTGCTGCTCCTGGCACGCCTCCTTCCAGGTGTGAGCAGACGGGATGGATGGAGAGCCTCTCCGGGAGGAATGCTGGGGACCTGGGGGGGCGGGGGTGCCTGGGGTGATGAGGGCCTGGTGTTCCAGCCACAGGCAGGACATGTTCAGTCCCGGTGAGGGCGTCTGAGTCTCAGCCTAGGGCCCCCCAGCACCCGGGAGCCCTGGGCTGTCTCCCTGGGGTTTCCTTTCACTGCTGGTCAGGGAGCCCTCTGCCCCCGCGGGAGGGGCGCTCTCCGGAGGGGCAGGCTCTGAGTGGCCGGTTTTCTTTATTCTTCCCCGTCTCTGCCTTCCGGACTGTTCTTCTGGGAGGCCTGGACTCTGTGGGTGACCCTGGTGGGCAGTGGGGGTGGCTGGTGTGCCTGGGCCCCTGTGTGAGAACAGCATCCGTCCACCCCTGGCCGCCCAGAGGAAAACATGATTCTCCAACCTGTCAGGAGGGAAATGGAGGCTGAGAGGTGAGGTCACTCCGCTCATGTATTTATCCAGGCCTCTGTGCCAGGCCTGGGGCTGGCACCGCCCGTGGAGGTGAGTGAGAGAGCTTTCTGCAGGGCAGCTGGCAGCCGGTGAGAGCTGCTGGGCAGAGCTGAGTTGTTCCTGCCTCTGGCTCCTCTCGCCATAGATTTTACATATGTTTTTGTTGTTGTTGTTTTTAGAGAGAGAGGAAGGGAGCGGTAGGGAGAGAAAAATATTGATCTGCTGCCTCCCGGCACGTGCCCTGACCCATGGCCAGGGCTCCTCTGGCCGTATTTTAAATGCCGTGAGGTTTCCAGGCAGAGACCCCCGGGCGGGCTGTCGGCATGTGATGGCAGCAACTCTGGACAGTACTTCACCACCGTGTACAAGTACTCAGTCCTCCCACCCACCCCGGGAGGTAGGCATGCTCCCCTATTTGTTTATGACAAGAAAATGGGGTCACATAGCTCCTCACTGGGAGAGGCAGGGTGTCAGTCAGGTCTGTCTGCTTCTCGATAATAGCAGTGCTGTGATGGGTTTTACCCAGTATCTACGGGATGCTTACTAAGTGCTGACCAGGGTGCTCAGAACTGGATTTAACTGATGTAATCGTAACAGTAGCACCATACAGTTGGCACCACTATTATCCCCATTTAAAACATGAGAACTTGGAAGCAAAGGAAGGTTTAGGCATTTGCCCAAGGACACAGTGAGGCGCTCGCAGAGCTGGGATCTGAAGAAGGCCAATTTGTGTGATTTCCAGGAGGATGCTGGGGTGATAGGTTAGGATCTGTTCTGGCCACAAAAGACAGAAATCCCCCTCCCAATAGCAGTGCTTGAAACAGGTTTCTTTCTCATTTTAAGCAAGACCCAGGGTGAGCAACACAGGGCTCCTATGTCACAACCCAAGTGGCTGTTCCAGCTCCACCCCTCACATCTGCATCCCAGACAGCAAGAGGCAGGAGGAGATGAAGAGGGGCACCCCTCCTTTTAGGAACAATTCCCAGAAGTCTCAGGAGAGCTTTCTGTTTACGTCCTATTGGTCAGAACATGGTCACATGACAACATCTAGCTGCTGGGAAATCATGTGATAAGATGAAAACCAGGGTTCCCAGCCTAGTCAGTTTGGCTCAGTGGATAGAGCGTCAGCCTGTAGACTGAAGGGTCCCAGGTTCGATTCCGGTCAGAGCACATGTGTGGGTTGCGGGCTCAGTCCCCAGTGTGGGGCGTGCAGGAGGCAGCTGATCAATGATTCTCTTTCATCATTGATGTTTCTCTCCCTTCCTCTCTGAAATCAATAAAAATAAAAAAATTTTAAGAACACACTAGGGTTCCTCACTATCAACATAAAACCAGACCTGTACTGTTGCTAAAGCAGTAAAAACATATTTTATTCAGGAGGATGGCGATAGGGAATGGAAACCTCTGTGTGGAATGAACTCCGAATACAGCAGTGGCCACTGGATTTATAGCCAAGGGCAGGATGGGGTCAGTGGATGAAAAACTGCTAAGCGGTACCGTCAAGTGTGCAGGGGGTTCTGGCTAAACAGACCTAACATCTCTGAGAGCTGAGGCGGGGGCCGGGCCGGGAGAGGAACGAGAAACCCAGTCAGGATGAGGGTGAGGGACTCTTGCCAAAACGACTGACAACTTAGCAGGATATTTGCTAAAACTGATTTCACCAGGAAGGCACAGACGGGCTGGGAGAGGTCCAGGAGCCTGAATGGAGTCTGGTCCAGCGAAGACTGTCACCAAGGAGGAGGGTTAGGGTGCTTCCCCGGACACTGGCACCTGCCATGGGGGGGTCACTGGGCATCAGGGTCTAAACACCTTGTGTGGGCTGCTTAAAGCCGTCAGGTAATAAGAGGGGCTTGAGCCCATGCGCCTGGGCCTCCCCTGTCCTGACCTGACCTGGGGGCGGACGGTCCGTGGTGCTAGGCTCTGCCCGACCGACCGGAACTGCCAGCCCACTTTCCACCACAGGTCAGACAGCAAGACAGGTCCCAGAGGTGGTGGGGTTCCTGACAGTGCAGTGGGCAGGGTGGGGGCGGCCCTGGGTAGGGCTGTTCCCTCTGTGCTCGGTTCTCTTTCTTGGGGGAGGGCAGGTAAGAATCATGGGATTGTCTTGATTTCAAAGAGGAATTGAGAGGGAGAGAGAGATAGAAACATCAGTGATTAGAAGGAATCATTGATCAGCTGCCTCCTGCACACCCCCTACTGGGGATTGAGCCCGTAGCCTGGGCATGTGCCCTGACTGGACTTGAACCCGGGATCCTACAGTCTTCAGGCCGATGCTCCATCCACTGAGCCAAACAGGCCAGGGCGGATTGTCTTTTATAGTTAGGAATTACCTCTGACTGTAAACGGTGTAGAGAAAGCATAACCCACACCCAGGCACTTAGTACAAATCCTTTTTTTTTTTTTTAAACACCCTACTTCCTATAGATCCATTTCTCCCTGGAGGCTAAGGAATGTGGCCCAGCCAGTTAGGTGTGGGGACCCCAGCCACAGCCCCTGCCTCTGTGGGAGCCAGCAGCAGCCCTGTGTGTGCAGTCTGCTGAGCCCTCAGGAGGGGAAGCAGTGCAGGCAGTGATGTAGGCACTTCCTGCCTCTTTCCTGGGATCCCAAGGTGTGAGGTCACTGACGCAGGCCACGGGGAGTGTCCGCGGGAGCCCAGGCCACAGGAAGGGCCCTGCCCAAGGCCTCGTGCAGGTGGCAGAGGTGGCCTGGGCCCAGCATTGGCTCCAGGGTTTCCAGGACCGCGCTCTGGCGGTCATCGCTGAGTTGTGGTCGGGCTGTGATTTGGGGTGGTCTGATGGGGAAGGAGTCCCTGTTTGTGGGCCAGGAGTGAGGAACTGAGTCCTGGTGGGTGTGTGGGTGTCATGGCGGCAGTGAGCCCTCTGAGTGGGCAGTGAGGCGGGGCTGGACTAGAACTAAATGAGGAACCTGGGACCCGCGGACCCTGTGCTGGGAGGCTGTCCTGCAGGGCACCCTGGGATAGGACAAGTCCTCCTCCTGTCCCTGCCTGTGAGTGTTGGGAGTGTGTTGGACGTCATCGCTCCTCCCGAGGGGACCACCAGGAGGCCTGGGTGTGGGGCTGAGCTGGTTGGGGACTAGCCGAGGGTGGAGGCTGTGGTGTGTGGGCCTCCAGCCGGACCCCCATGGAGAGTGAACGAGACCAGGCATCCCTCCGAAACCCCCGAAATGCAGAGAGGGGCGGGACGGGTGAGCTGGACGCTGTCTGCTCACCTCTGCCCCCCTTTGCCCTGCCCTGCCCTGCAGGTGGGATGCTATGGAATATGATGAGAAGTTGGCCCGGTTCCGGCAGGCCCACCTCAACCCCTTCAACAAGCAGCTCGGGGCCAGGCAGCATGAGCAGAGGGCTGGTGAGGAGGCCCCAGACGTCGCTTCAGAAGGTGGGTGCCGGGGGCGGGTGGAGGGCTGGGTGGGTCATGTGACCCTCCCAGCAGCACCCACTGCCCTTCCTGGTTCCTGCGGTGGGGGGTGCTGGCTTCCCCGGAGCTTCCTTCTCTCCACATGTTCCTTTGCAAATGGGGCCGGCTAGGCTCCCCTCAGCACCTCCTGTGGGCTCCCTGAGTCTCAGGGGCCCTTCCGACCCCCAGCTACCCAGCTTTCCCCTGGGAAAAGGCAGGCTGACTTCTCTCTGTTGCCTTCCACACCTGCACACGCTCACTCCAGAGACCCTGCCTGAGCTGGCCCCTGGGGAGCCGGAGTTCAGCTGTGCGGAGCGTGTGATGGATCTCGGTCTGTCTGAGGACCACTTCTCCCGCCCCGTGGTAGGTCCAGGGTCTGTGTGTGTGTTGGGGGGCGGGGGGAGTGGAGCGGGGGATCCACTGGTGAGCACCCAAGGCGTAAGGAGCCAGATATTTTCTTGTCCCCTGACCCTCAGGCAGAGGGGTCATGTGCATCTCAGCTAAGGTTCTTTAAGTCTGAGGCCCACGTGACACCCAACACCCATCAGCAGAACCAGTTCAAGGGCTGGACCTGGGAAATGGGTTTGGGGGCTGCTGTTCTCATGTAGGGCTGTTCCTCTCCCTACACTCTGGCTTCTTGTGAAGCAAATGTGAGGACTGACTTCATCTGGGGTTCTGCGGGCATGCTG
>NW_005355270.1:71777-75123 GCF_000412655.1 Myotis brandtii | reverse complement strand
GGCCACTCTTGTCTGTTGTCGATTTTGTTGCGTGGTTTGCTTGGTCACTATGAGGTGCTGGACTTGGGGGGAGGGGTCGGGATGTGGGGGGACTGGGCCGTCTCTGGGCCTGGCGATTAGGCCAGAGGCCACTTCCTCTCCTTGATGACGGGCGAGTGTTGTTTCCCCAGCTTTAGTGAAATAACATGGTCAGAAAAGCGAGCAAATTTCTTTAGAAATTTAGGAAGTTGTGTTTTGAAAAACATCCTGAATGAGGTCTTCAGAGGCCTGTGGGTAGACGGGTGCAGCTGGGGGGCAGGTGGGGTGGGGTGGTTCCTGCCTGGGCTGCTACCGTCCCTGGGCCTTGAGCCAGGTCTGCTCTGGGCCTCACTGTCCATGAGGATGGGTCTGGCGTGGACGGGAGACCGTGAGCGGCCGTGCGGCTGGTGTGTCCCCCCAGGGTCTGTTCCTGGCCTCTGACATCCAGCAGCTGCGGCAGGCCATCGAGGAGTGCAAGCAGGTGATCCTGGAGCTGCCCGAGCAGTCAGAGCGGCAGAAGGACGCCGTCGTGCGGCTCATCCACCTGCGGCTGAAGCTCCAGGAACTGAAGGCAGGTGCCGGGCCAGCCCACCAGGGAGGCGGCTGGGACGGAGTGGAAGTCTGGAGGCCTGGGCTGGGGCAGAGGCCAGCCAGAGAGGCAGGCGGAGAGATGGGCTCTCGGTCCATGGGCAGACGCCTTCTCCATCCGTCTGATCTTAAGTGGCCAGTCCTGGGTCATGTGTCCACCCACTGTCGCAAGCGGGTGAAGTAAGTCCCCCCCTTGAACCACAGGACTCAGATTGGGAGGTGGGGCTTCCTGAAGGTCGGGGTGATGGGTCCTGGCAGCCAAAACCCACACGTCTATAATGTCGTCCTGGATCTGTGCCTCTGGCTTGGCTGCGCTGGCCCATGAGTCCCTGGGAATTTGGAAAGTGCTGTACTCATTAGGATGTAGATAAGGCTGTGGTAACAAAGACTCCAAAATACAGCGGCTTAAAGGACTTAGATGTGTCATTTTACTCTAGAAATGCCACAGGTGGTCCAGGCCCCGTGGCAGGTAATGGTGATGGGGACCCCAGGTCCTCCTTTCCTGTGGCTCTGACAGTCCGTGGGTGGCCACACTCCCATCTGGGCTGCACTGAGCCAGCAGAAAAGAAGGGAGGAAGGGCAGAGAAGGTCATGTCCCTCCTGCTCGCATATCTTTGGCCCTAGGTGCAGCACCCAGGTGCAAGGGGTGCTGAAAAGGTGGTCCAGGCCTGACTGATCACAGGGGTGTTCCATTGCTAAAGAGAAAAGTAGTGACATTGGGAGAAACTCCATCTGTTATGAGAGATGCCTGGAAGAAGTAAGTCAAGGGGTGACCTGTGATCCCCGGTTCACCTGTGACCCCTCCCTGGGCTCTCTCCAGGACCCCAATGAAGATGAGCCCAACATCCGAGTCCTCCTGGAGCATCGCTTCTACAAGGAGAAGAGCAAGAGTGTCAAGCAGACGTGCGACAAATGTAACACCATCATCTGGGGGCTCATTCAGACCTGGTACACCTGTACAGGTGGGCAGGGACCCAGACCGGCTCCTCTGGGTGGGCTCCTCTGCCCAGGGCTGGGCAGAGACCTCGCAGGTCTGCTGCTGTATCTAGTACTCAGGTGACTTGATTCTCGACCATGTACTTGGTGTTCACTGAGCCCTGGGCATGAATAAGGGTGGAATGAAAAGGCATCATGTGACATTTAAGCAAAAACTGGGAGGTCAGGGACAAGCCAGGTACAAATCTGGGGAAGAAGGTTCCTGCCAGGAGGTGTCCGCAAAGGCCCTGTGGTCCGTGTGTGTGGGGTCTGCAGTGAAGAGCAGAGAGCAGCGTGGCTGCAGCATTGTGTCTGAGAGGAGGTGTGGTCGATGTGGGCTCAGAGGTTGCTGGGCCCGAGTGAGCTGTGGCCTCAGCAGGTGCTGCACACACTTAAGTTGTAACAGGGTCACTGTGGCTGCTGAGCTGAGCATGGACTAAAGGAGGGATGCCAGGTGGAGGGGGAGGAGGGTGGCACTCTGACCAGGGTGGGGCGGTTGGGGTGAGAAGGGGTCACTAGAAGAATGAGCTGAAGGACTAGAACCGGGTGCATAGTTTTCAGTCTCAGCAGGTGGAAGGATGGGTTCCTGAGGTCTGAGATGGGAGCACCGGGGTGGGTTTGGTGAAGAAGAGCCAGAGTTCCACTCACTCAGAGTGGGTGTGAAGCCCTTGAGGTGTCCAGGTGGGAATGGCAGGTTCACATCGGAGTTCAGGGGCAGAGTGCACACTACTTCAGGCCAAGGGACCTGCAGTGAGAAGCTCTTGGATTGGCCTGGGAATCTGAGTAGCCCCTCTGGGGCTCCTGGCGGCTGAAGGTCAGCCTGGGCCGCAGGGTCCCTCCGACCTCTAAGAGATATCACCGGTCCTCCACCCCCAGGGTGTTATTATCGCTGTCACAGCAAGTGCTTGAACCTCATCTCCAAGCCCTGCGTGCGTTCCAAAGTCAGCCACCAAGCCGAGTACGAGCTCAACATCTGCCCAGAGGCGGGGCTGGACAGCCAGGACTACCGGTGTGCCGAGTGCCGGGCGCCCATCTCTCTGCGTGAGTGCCCAGGAAGGGGCAGGTGGAGGCAGCTGTCCTGGGCAGGGTAACCGGCCAACATCTGGGCAAGAGCACTGGATACATCAGGTGGCTAAGGCCAGCATGGCTCCTGCAGGTGCCGTCTCTCTCTCCCGGGGAAGCGACCCGGGGCTGCTATGGCACCTTTCCACGTGGTACAGGCAGACTGGGGTTCCAGCGCAGGTCACCTAGGAGTACCGTGTGGCTGGTGTGCAGCCCTGTTGTCACAGAAAGCCCGTAGTCGGCACGCACTGTGTCAGGCCTTGGAGACAGTAATGTTAATCCACTGGGTCCCCTCAGCTGTCCTGGCGGGCAGTCCTATTATTGTCCCATTTTACTGGTGAGAAAATTGAGGGCAGTGAGACACCCTGACCTGTCTGATGTCCCATGGCTCTTTCTCCTGTGTGTCGTGGGTTTTTAGCTGGACCATGGGACCAGCGCCATGTGCGGCAGAAGCCCTGTGCGCATGCGTGTGGCTGGGACCCTAAAAGTAGCCCGGACTTGGTAACAACCTACCCGCTCTGCAGGGGGTGTGCCCAGTGAGGCCCGGCAGTGTGACTACACGGGCCAGTACTACTGCAGCCACTGCCACTGGAACGACCTGGCTGTCATCCCGGCGCGCGTGGTGCACAACTGGGACTTCGAGCCACGAAAGGTGAGGGTGGGAGGGCTGGGGTGCGGCCCTGGGGTGTGTGAGGGGGTGTGG
>NW_005355270.1:62605-71422 GCF_000412655.1 Myotis brandtii | reverse complement strand
CGTCGGGATAGGGGCGTGGTCGTCGGGATAGGGGCGTGGTCAGGTGCTGCCTGGTGGTGGGGCCTGGCTGGGCCTGGGGGGCCGGTGTTGCTGGAGGGGCCACTCCCTGACGTTCCCCCAGGTGTCCCGCTGCAGCCTGCGTTATTTGGCGCTGATGGTGTCGCGGCCAGTGCTCAGGCTTCGGGAGATCAACCCCCTGCTGTTCAACTACGTGGAGGAGCTGGTGGAGATCCGGGTGAGGCCGGGTGGGGGCAGCTACCTGTGTTGTGGGAGCAGAGGAGAGACACACCTGCTTAGGTTACTGGCCCGTCACCTGTCCTCTAGGCCCAGAGGAAATTTGAAAATTTCTAGTAGCCACATTGAAAAAGTAAGAAGAAGCCAGTAAAGTTATTTTGAATAACATACTTATGTTACCCAATATACCAAAAGATTGTTTGAATATAATCACTATACCTTATTAAGACACTAGAGGCCTGGTGCATGAAATTCTTGCACGGGCAGAGTCTCTAGGCCTGGCCGGCGATCTGGGCCTCTTGGGGCAGTCTCACCCAGTCCCATTCGGGGTCAGGCCGACTGGAGCCTGCTGGCTGCCAGCTGCCGGCCAGGGCCTTCTGGCTGGGGGGAGGGACCTGCTGGCAGGGGGGAGGTTGGCTGTGGGAGCGCACTGACCACCATGGAGCAGCTCCTGTGTTGAGCATCTGCCCCATGGTGGTCAGTGTGCGCCATAGCGACTGGTCGTTTCAGTTGTAACAGTCGCTTAGGCTTTTATATATATAGGTTACATTCTTTTTTTTTTTTGTCCTCCGTCTTTTAATTCCCTGTGCCTTTTACACGTGTGGCAATCTGGTCAGCCCAGCCAGCTCCAGTGTCAGGAGGGACGTGGCTGGTGGGGCAGCCGGGAGAGGTGCCAGGCATCTCCCTCGCCCAGCGGTACCAGGCCCGGAGGTGGTCAGAAAGGATCAGACTGCATTTACAGGGCAGGTGACTCCGGCAGAGCCCAGGCCACCTGGGCTGCGGAGGGCTCTGCATCCCTCTCAGATGTGTGGGTAGAGCCACAGGGTGACGGAGCCTAAGCGTCCTGGCTGGCCTGGAAACCGTGCTTTGCCCTTGAGCCTGGCAGGAGCACTCACAACAAGGCCCTTCCTGGGGGTGTCAGATGACACGACTCCCTCCAGGGCAGCCCCCACGGCCACACAGAAGTGCCAGGGGCAGCCCTGCCCTGGCCTCGGGCCCACCTGCCTCTCTCATCCACAGAAGCTGCGCCAGGACATCCTGCTCATGAAGCCATACTTCATCACCTGCAAGGAGGCCATGGAAGCACGCCTGCTCCTGCAGGTGAGACGCCCGCCCAGGGAGGTGTGAGGGCAGGTGGGAAACAGCCAGACAGAGGAGGGCCCGTCATGCGCCGGTCTTTTTCAGATGGCTCGGCAGTTTGTGTTGGCACAACAGCTTTTAGCAGAGGGCCTTCCACACTGTCCCAGGCAACACCAGGTCTGTCAGGAGCAAACAGGCATTCCACCCAAAAAGTGTTCTCCGATCATGTCAGTGTGTGGTGCTGTGAGAAGCAGGCAGCGTCCCTGCAGCCTCTGTGTGACTCTCCATGACGGGCAGGGTGGACCACGAAGCACACTTTTCAAGGCTTACCTATTCGTTCCACCAATATTCACTGAGTGCCTGCTGTGGGCAAACACTGTTGTAGATACTGGGGCGAAGTGAACAAAACAAGATCCTTGCCTCGTCTCAGAGGGGGCCCTTCAGGGGGGAAGATAAGAAAAATTAGCTGTTCATGAGGTTGGTGAGATTTGTGGACAAGAGGAGGCAGAGAAGGGGATGGGAATGTTGGGGTCAGGACGGGAGGAAGAGCTGTGTGCCAGGCAGAGGTGGGGTGCGTGGGCAGCAGCAAGGTGGCCAGTGTGGCTGGAGGGGCTGACGCCTGTTTCTTCCATGAGCTCCCAGGACCCGGACGGTGGGTGGGCAGGGGGAGGGGCCCTCCTGGGGCTTGGAGTCATGGCTGCTGGCCCCGTAGCTCCAGGACCGGCAGCATTTTGTGGAGAACGATGAGATGTACTCAGTCCAGGACCTCCTGGATGCCCACACGGGCCGCCTGGGCTGCTCGCTCACCGAGACCCACACGCTCTTCGCCAAGCACATCAAGCTGGATTGTGAGGTGGGTGCCCCGCTGAGGAACAGGCATCTCTCCTCGCCCAGCCCCCGGAGCAGGGAGGGTGGTGCGCCCTGGCTTCAGGTGCCCTCTGGAGCAGCACTGACTTGCTCCCACCCCCACCTCCACCCCCACCCCCAGCGGTGCCAGGCCAAGGGTTTCGTATGTGAGCTCTGCAGAGAGGGTGACGTGCTGTTCCCCTTCGACAGCCACACATCCGTGTGCAGTGACTGCTCCGCCGTCTTCCACAGGTGGGTGTGGCCCCACCCCACCCCCAGCCACAGGGAGTGGGGCGGGGGAAGATGTTTGGGGCTTGGTCTTTGTTGCCTGGTTTTCAAAGCCCTTTGCCTTGATCCTGAGATAGGGCGTTAGGCCCTGATGTGTGTGCCTGAATCGCAAGATCCACTGAGACAAGCACCTGTGGGGCTGGGGAGGGCCCCGGTGTGAGCCCCACAGCTGTCCTGCTTCCCTATCCCCAGGACTGAGTTGGCCTCTCAGGATTAGCATAGGCCACGGTGTCCTAAACCTAGTTCTGGCACTTCTAATGTCCGAGTGATATTTTTTCCAACTTCTCTAGGCTAAAAGAAATACCTAATGTTTTGTTCATTAAGTATTTAGGTTAAACAATGTAAGCATTTATGACCTAAAGACTTACTGAATGTTTGGGAAAATAATACACATAGATTGGAAGAAAGTATTTTAACTGTTGAAGAAGCACAATTACTAATAATAGGGAGTCTGCCTGCTGGGCCCTGCACAGCTTCTCACAGTGGCCTCAGATGGGACAGCGCCCCCCCTTCTGCCCACACTGGGTGTTTCCTGCCACTGGCTGTTGGTCATCGCAGCAGCTGACGTCACAGCTTTGAGAACTGGGGTTGCTGTCACAGGAAGGGTTCATGTTGAAGCTGTGAAGTCCCTTGAGCTAGCAGTTTGCATGGTGTGTGACATGTCAAATGCTGCTGTGCCCCCTTCAGAAATTTAGCCCATGGGCCCCTGTGCCTCCACAGTGCCTGGGGCAGAGTGCACAGTGGTGATGGGGCAGGTAGGGTTACCGAGACTCGAAGAGATCCAAGCCAGACTGTCCTTGTCAGACATTGATAGGTGCCAATCACAGGCCCAGCAGGGACATGTGGTACAAACCCTGCTGTGCCCTTTGGAAGACACTGCTTCAGTTTCCCCAACTATAGAGGGAGCCTGGTTAGGAAGCTTGAGGACTCACTGCTAACATCTTATATGCAGAGGCCCCGCCCTGTCCCCAGGGTCTGACCCCGTCTGCCTGTCACTGTCCCCAGGGATTGCTACTATGACAACTCCACCACGTGCCCCAAGTGTGCCCGGCTCATGCTGCGGAAGCAGTCTCTCTTCCAGGAGCCTGGTCCGGACGTGGATGCCTAGAGCCACGGGCACCCCTCCCAAGCCTCTCTGGAGCCCACCCTACCGGTCATTGCCAAAGTTAAGGTGTTTCTTTGCTCTGGACACCCCTGGGGTGCAGCCCCTGGACCTCACCCACTGGGCCAGAGGGTGAAAGCACCACAAAGACCATCAGCCCCCGGTCTTGCTGGGACTCAGGGCTGTGCCTGGCTGTTTCCTGCGTGTGCTGCTGTGAGGGCCAGAATGTGCCCCCTACCACTGCAGGGCTCCATGGTCAGGGGCGTGGGGGAGGGTTTCCGTCTTCCCCATGGTGAAGAGCCCCCCCATGTCCTTGGAGCCAGGCTGCTGGGTCTTGGCTGCCCTAAAAACCCTGGAGGGCTTCCAGGGAGTGGCTGACAAGACCTGAGGATGCCCGCTGCACACCCTCAGCCTTGGCCTGAGACTCATCTGTAGTGGATGGTTGGGATCTCCCTGGAGGCTCCCATCCCCCACCCCTTGTCTCTTTGGGGTCTCCTGGCTGTTCCTGGCCGAGGCTCTTACAGGTGTCCCCCAACGGCCTGGCCCTGCCTCTACGTGTCTCTCCTGTAGATTGGAGGTTGACAGGGCCAGTCCAGGGGTTACCGGATCTTTCTACGCAACATGGAGGGAAGGGGCCGTGGAGCTCTTTTCCCTGGGGGACCAGCTGTGGCTCCTGACTCGGCCTAGCCCGGCTCACTCTGGTGCTCTGAGCTGGGTGGCTGGGGGTCCTGCCTCCAGGTGTGGCTCAGAGAGGTTCCAGAGGTTTGAGTGGCATTTCTGGGGACAAGATTTGCCCTGAGATGGTCTGTCCTGCTACAGTGCCTGTGGAGGATCCGGACAGCTCACGGACCACCAGCCAGGGCCTTGTTGGGGACCCTGAGGTCAAGTGCTGGGAATATTTGCTCCAGTGAGTTCAGGCAGGAAGCCTAGAGTCCATGAAGGAAGATGAGCACGAGGTGTGTGACACCCCATCT
Organism: Myotis brandtii; assembly: GCF_000412655.1. Classification (NCBI taxonomy): domain Eukaryota; kingdom Metazoa; phylum Chordata; class Mammalia; order Chiroptera; family Vespertilionidae; genus Myotis; species Myotis brandtii. The sequence goes on along the minus strand of NW_005355270.1, from coordinate 66,898 downwards.
GACAAAGGACCCCGGACGGAGGATGAGGCCCACAGTTCTTCCTTGGGGGAGCTGCAGCCAACATCGACATTTGCAGGGATGTTTCATGCATCAGAGACCCTGCCTTTGAGGGGGCGGCCTGGGGGCAGAGTCTTTCCTGCCCTGCCCTGGACTGTGATTGGCTGTCACATACAGGTAGTGGTGGTGGGCAGGGAACACAGCCACTGGGTTCCCCATCACCTTTGACTAGGAAGCCCAAGAGGAGAGGCTGCAGCCAGCAGAAGGGTCAGCTCAGCTTGTTGGCCATTGGCCGACGCAAGGGGTGCTGAAGACAGTGTCATGTGGCGGCTTTAGGGGATCCTCTTGCTGTCTGCTCTGACCTGCCTCAGTGTGACAGCGAGAAGCGGGTCAACAGCAGGTCCTCAGCCTGCCTCTCTTGTAGGGTTGCAGAGGGTTTAACCAGTTACCTACCACGTGTCCAAAACGGAAACCATCCCCACACGCCACAGTATTTTGAATTTAAAAAAATCAATTTGCAATGAATATTACAAAAATAAATAGATTACAATTTGAGTGTTCTTGAATATTTTCAGCTGAAAATTCTCACAAAAAATGATTTTAAAGTTGGTCAGAGCTGCCACTTAGGGAAAACATTTTTTTATAGACGCGCGTGGCGTGTGGGGAAGGTCCGCCGCTTGCGTCTGTAGATGCTTATGGCGTACAGGGGTTAAGGGCAGGTGCTCAGATCTGCACCTTCTCACAGCTGCACGTCTGTCTTGGGACAGAAGCCATTCCTGCGTTCATGTGTTAGGGTCAATGTCCAGAAGAAACGCTAGCATGCTGGCATTTGTCGGACAGAATTGGCTTTTTTAATTTATTTTTTTAGCTCCCTCAATTACCTCCTGCCCCAACACCTCTTCTCCACCTATCCCTTCTGGATGACACAGTCTCCAAACAGAATCACATGTGGTCTTTCTGAGTCCACAGCACTCTAACAAGAACCCACAGAGGAACCAGTTTGCACAGCCAGCACCTTACAGAGGAGCAACGAGGGGCACCCAGCTGGAATGATGCTGCAGCCAGTCTCATTAAATCTGTGATCTCTAGACTTTGCTGTGTGTGGTGAGTCAAGGACAGGTCAGGGTTTGTTGACAGGCAAACCAATTGTGGGTTCTAGGAAAAGCCCACAACCTGCCCCATCCAATTGAGTCCCATTAATCTGGTTTGGGGAGAAGCACTCTTGATGGGTGATGAGCTCGGGCATGGGTGTCAGACATAGGCCTGAGTGCTCCATTCCCTTCAGCCTCCATTATCCTATGAGATGGATGAGAACGCAGACTGTCTCATGGGCTGTTTGGGGGCTAGGAGTCACTGATCACTGAGCGGGGCATGCAGAGAATGCTCAGTGTCCTAATGGAAGGATTGTCTCGTTGACCCAGCATCACAAGAACGTCACAGGTCCTGTGCCTGGTACATCTTGTTAGGCCCACTACAAGGCTCTCACTGAAACTCCAGGCTATTCCCGTTACCCTTGGACTACAGGAAACCATACATCCCTACTGCAAGTTATGTCCAAACAGCTGTATATGTCCATTTTTCTACAGAGATATCATCTGCAGATTTGACCAGGATCTCAAAGGGGCTATGACCCAGAGAACCTCGGAAATCTCTGCTCATCACCTATATCCAGTTGCAATCCAGATAAGCTGTCAGCAACCCTATTCCTAAAGGTTTGAACAGCACCTCAGCTACAAATAACTAAAGCTCTACTTTGGATATCAGGGGGAGGATGCAATCTTTCTCCCTTTCAGGTTATGAAGTAGTAATTAACATTTTTACTTAGACTTACAGAAACGTTGCAGAAACATTCCCACGTACCTGTCTCCTGGATGGCCTACATGTAAACAATTTGCCCCATTTGGTTCATTCTTTTCTTCTCTGAACCATCTGACTGTAGGTTGCAGAGGATGCCACTTTGCCTCTCAATACTTGTGTATATTCCTCCCAACCAAGGAAATTACCTTACATGGCCTCGGTGCAATTATCAGAAGACATAAGAAATTAACATTGCTTAACAAGTTGTCATGCGTTATTTTTTAAAAAGTCTACCTTTATCTATTTCTGGACTTGATCTATTTCTGGACCAGTTCTGACTACTAAAGTGCTTTAATTACAGACCCAATGTGTTTTAATGTCTAGAAGTGCTAGTCGCCTCATAGTTTGTTTTTTTTTCATGAGTATTCTAGCATGCAATCTTTTTTTTTTTTTTTACAAAAAAATGTTTTTATTGATTTTAGAGAAGAAGAGAGAGGGGGAGAGAGAGAAGTATTGATTGGTTGCTTCCCATGGGGCCCATAGGGCCTGGGACTGATGAACCCAAAACCTGGGAATGTGCCCCGACTGGGAATTGAACCAGTGACCTTTCAGTGCAAGAGATGACACTCAACCGAGCCACACTGTCCAGGGCTCATGCAAATTTTTTAGAGCACATATTTAAATAAAATTTTAATGACAAAATTTGATACTCAAGTCTCAAAATTAAAATATCAGAAATAGGGTTTTCAGGGATGTTAAATTTCTGGAAGCAGAGAGACTTGGCTGAGCCTCATCCATTGAGGTCATTTTGTTGCTTCTGGCTTTAACTTTTGGTTACACACACTGAAAAACAACCTAAGATAGTTGCTTTAAGCGTTGCTTTTTCTCATTGTACAATTCCCTGTAGCAATTTATGGCACCACCGATTGCCCTTGAAACTTTCAGTTTCCACTCATCATTGGGACTGCTACTGGTAAGGATCTGTAAGCCAGCCTCAAAATGTGAGAGGGCTGCCGAGAGTTCTCCTGTGGTTAGTTGACGCAGAACAGGTTGAGTGTCTTCACTCTCCTCTCCTGCTGGCTCCTGTTCCAGCTGCATCAGCTCCTCATTAGAGAGAGCATCCTCGTGTGACTGTAGCAACTGGTCCACGTCAGCTTCCACAAGCTCTTCAAAAGCCAGGGTCTTGGCAAGGGTCATAATGTTTTTTTGAAGCTGTGCAATGTTATCTGTTTGGGGAAAATTCTGGAACTGAACACACTGGGGCCAAATTTTCTCCCACACACTGTTCATTGTTGCTGGGCTGAGTGCCTCCCAAGCTATTGCGATGTTGTCTACAGCATCCAAGATGTTGTAGTTTCTCCAAAACTCCCTGATCGTAGCTGTATCCTCCCCATCTGTTGCTTCTAGCATGTGCTCAAAAGTCCTTCTCAGGTAGTGAGCTTTGAAGGTGGAGGCTACGCCTTGACCCATGGGCTGGATGGAGTCGGCTGTACTGTCAGGAAGATATTCCACTCTTACATGATCAGACAGGTCACTCAAATTGACTGGGTGGCATGGTGCATTGTCCAGGATGAGCAATGCTTTGTTGCTTAGATTATTTTTGGCACAGTATTTTTCAACAGCAGGACAAAAAAAGTACGTGAACCATTCATGAAAAATGCTCCTGGTTGCCCAGGCCTTTCTGTTTGAGCGCCAAATCACAGGCAACTTGGGCTTGGAGTACCCCTTCAGAGCCCGGGGGTTTTCTGAGTGGTACACCAGTAAGGGCTTCAACTTAAAGTCCCCAGCTGCGTTGCCACCAAGCAGCAGCATCAAACGGTCTTTGGACGATTGAAACCCTGGCTGAGCTTGTTCCTCCACAGAAATAAACGTTCCTTCAGGCATTCTCTTCCAATAAAGCCCTATCTCATCGACATTAAAAACTTGCTGGGGGGTGTACTCACCGTCTTCCATGATGCTTTTCAGCGCTTCCCGGTATGTGTCCTGGTTGCTAGAAGCTATGCTGTTCATCTTGAAGTGGGGCAAACGATGGCGCTCCTTGAACCTCACAAACCACCCTTTACTGGCACTAAAGGTTTCTTTTTGAGACCTTTCCCCTAGTCCACGCTGCAAGTCATCGAACAAGCTCTTAGCCTTCCTTCTCCTGGATCGTGGCAACACTCAGCGGCAGGTTCCCTGGCTCTGGTCTTCCAGCCACAGGCGCAGCCGCCGCTCCAGAGTCTCCATGGCTGCACTTCGATGGCGAGTCAACCGAGAGGCCCTTGAGGGAGTGGCTACTTGTGAACTCACTGTTATTTTTTCTTTACTATCTCGGATCGTCGCCACTGTAGAGACAGCAAGGTCCAAGGCCTTTGCGATCTGGCTGAGCTTCTCGCCTACTTCAAACCGTCGTAACACTTCCAATTTTATGTCGAGGGGAATTGCTTTCCGTTCCCTTTTGGCATTTGGGACGACCTTTGGGGGCCTTTTCCCGGGCATGTTTGCCTCCAGAATGTAGGG
>NW_005355270.1:61901-62542 GCF_000412655.1 Myotis brandtii | reverse complement strand
GGGGGGGGGGGGGGGGGGGGGGGGCCTGTGCACCCGGCTCGCGGGCAGGGCTTGCAGAAGGGAACCCGCTGGTGGAGGCGCAGGGGGGCCTCCCCGGGGACGTGGGTCACCACAGGCTGCCCAGCTCTACGGCCCAGCAACAGGCTGTTCATCCTCGACGCTAAGGCGGGCAGCCAGGGCTCTGGGGTCCGTCAGTGTCCAAACCCGGGACTGCACAGCTGCAGGCGCATCCAAACTGCCTGGGTCTCTGTGGTCGGAGAACAGACAGAAAGTCGTGCCGGGGAGTCACGCTGGGCAGCACCCGCCGAGTCAGCTCCTTTGTTCTGAGGGTTCCCGGGCGCAGCCACACGTGTGCCCTGCACCCCCGATCGCAGCGGCCGACCCGGTGGGGAGCGGGTGGCGTTCGCTTAAGCGGCCGCTGCCCACGGAGGACCGGAAGTGCGTGTCCCTGTCTGTGCCAGATTCAAAGTCAGTCTAAAGCACTCCTCCTGGCACCGAGTCCGCCTCGTTCGCTGGTTCCTGTGCTCCGCTGTCTGGTAGAGGAAGGCGGCGCTCACGTTCACTCCTTACAGTCAGGCGAGAAGCAGGCTCCTAAAGAGGTCCCGGCGCCGGCTCCGCGGCCCCGCTGCGCATGCGCACAG
>NW_005355270.1:42816-61630 GCF_000412655.1 Myotis brandtii | reverse complement strand
TGGATGGTGTTGGGGGGCCAGGATGAGGGCGTCAGAAACGCAGCAAGAGCAGCTTCAGCTCCGTCCCGCTGCCGCCTCGGCTGCCCCTGGTCCTAACCCGTCGCCCTCCGAGCCCCGGGGGCCCTCCACGCTTCTCAGCGGTTCCCACCGCGGGCTCCCTGGGCAACCTCAGTAGGTGCCCCGCCTCCTTTTCTGGCTGCAAAGAGCCCAGGTTGAGCGTCTTGCGTTCGAGTCCCGCTCCTCCCGGCACCTCGCTCCGACGCGAGCGCGTTTCTGCCCGGGCTCCACGGATGTTCTTCCGCCTGATCCGCCTCGCAGAGTTGCTCTCTGCGCCGGGGGAGATAATGGACGCGAAAGAGTTTTGTGAATCGTTACGAGTTTCTAATTCAGCCGCCCCTCGTGGAGCCCTGGGGCCTCGGTGCTGAGCCTCACAGACTCTCGCTGAACCCACACCTGGCCTGCAGGTGGGCGCCTTGCAACCTCCTATCCAAGAGCCAGCCAGCGGCTGCTCTCGCCTTGCAGTTCATGTCCTCCTGCTCCAGCTCCTCCACTTTTAACTACTTCTGTGTTGCACCCCTTCCCCTGGCTTAGAATCTGAAATGTTACTCCACGATTAGGTTGTTTTCTTTTTTATTGATACACCCCAGAGAGCGGTAATCACATTGATTTTTTTTTCCTCTAATACACCTATGTGCAGTTTTTGGGTTTTGATACAAGAAAGATACCTTGATTTCTGATTTTTTTTTTTTTGGTTATGGTGGCTCTTATTGTGATTGTTTTTACTATATTGGCTTTTGACCTACTGTAGTGAAATACCTAAATTATCTCTAGTTCTTTCCTGGCTGGGTTACTCAGTTGGGTAGAGCGTTGTCCTGACACACCAAGGTTTCGGGTATGAACCCCAGTCAAGGCACATACAAGAAGCAGCCACTAAATGTGTAAAGAAGTGGAACAATAAATTGATGTCTCTCTCTCTCTTTCGCTCAAATCAATTAAAAAATTTTTAATTGTATCTAGTTCTGTCTTTAACTGATGTAAGTATTAGCAGCTTATGGTAAAAACTGGAGTTTTCCTCTTTGAGGACTGAAGAAACGGTACACAAGAACGTTTGCTCTCCTTGGCCTGACAAAAACACTAATCTTTGGTTGATCATATATAAATTATGTAGTATCCTTTGGTTTTTAAGTTTCACATAATTTTAGTCTTAGAATTGTGTTTGTTTTTGAGGCTGCAATAGTTTCAGTTACCAAAAATGCCTTGGTCAAGAAACGGTTAGTTTTCTTTGACAGGTGTAGCAATAAAAGTATTTTATGTCTTCCTGCAGTAAAGTTCCTGTTGGAATAATTTTTTAAAGGGATATTTAAACAGACAAATAAAGGCAGCAAGCTTACCCCTCGGGCTTGATCCCTGTCCCTGCACACCTGTAACTGCCACTGTGAGCAAATGCAGTCCAGTTCAGAAGCGAATCCTCTTTCCCATCTTCCTTTCAGTGCCTCCAAGGCAGCTGCTTTCAGCTGCTGGTACTGCCCGCACAACTGCTGTCATTTTCCCAGTGGCTGTTCAAAACCACCCAGAGGTAACTAACTACCTATTATTGGCAGCGCAAGGTTCCCAGGAACCCAGTGCGGCTTCCCCAGTGTCTTCCCCACAGTGTGTGTGTGGGGGGGGGGGGGGGGAACCAGGGAACAGGTGTGTGATGACCCTGATGCCCATGCCTCCCCACTTTTGCAGCTTCCATATTGAGCCACACTAAGCTCTTACCATTCTGGCTCACACAGCACCTCCACATCTTCACAGATTCCATACTCAGTAAAGACGGTGAAAGGAAACTCTTTCAGAAGGAAGCTGCCTCTGTTGGGAGGTGTGGGAACAAACCTTTTTTTCTGCACGTCCGAGGACCCACAGGCTGAGCCTCGTACTTGGAAAGCAGAACTGAGACGGTGACAAACCGCAGTTAGCTTGGCGCACATCTGCCCTTCACACAGGCAGCCCTGTCAGTCCTGCAGTGCTTGGTGGGGGCAGCCTCTTGCTCAGTGAGACTAAGTACATGGTCTTGCTCACTTAGAGGATCTGTGAGCTGGAAACACTTAGCATGTGAATGAGGGCTGAGTCCTCTCCCAGCCCCTCCTGAATGGTTCCGAGGAGGTCACCTGATACTGCCTAGGGTATCCCAGAAAGAAGTAGACTTGTACATAGACACCCTTGAGCTCCAAATGCATTTCCAGGTCTTGGCCTGGAACAGCCATTCTTTAGAGAGCCTATTTGGGAATAAAAGGCTGGGGCATCCCAAAACCTCAGTAGCGATCTTCCAGACACCGTTGTTTGCTATGAGTGTAAACATAAGACATGCTTCCTGCAGAAAAGTCATTGGGAAATCACGGTATCCAGAAGGCGATCCCCATCTTGTGCTGACCAAGGGTGGCTTGTTACGGGGCCCTCCTGGCCTGTGTGGAGTGTATGAGCTCACCGTCTCAGTTTGCATCCCTTCGCTGTGTCCTTGGATTGCTTTCCAGAGGGCTTTTCTCCCGGATGGCTGGGTACAGAGGCACAGCAGCCTGTGGGCCGCTGGGGCTGCGTCTTTATTCTCATTGGCATCATTCCCCTGTGGTCTCTGCAGCCACGTCGCTGGGAGGTAAGAGTGTTACTGAATGGGCTCTGGATATAAGACTTCCCTGTGTCGTCAGTAGAAGGCTTTCGTTCCTGGTCCTTTCGTGTTTTAGAGCCGGGGTGGAATGTTAGTGCTCTGATGTCTCAAATTCTAATTCCTCTTCTTGAATTAGATCCTGTTTATTAAAATGGAAATAGGTACATACATACCCCAGGTTAAAACTGTCCATGTCAGTAGGAAAACAACCCTTACATGTATTTGGAGAGTGTTAGCTGTTTTGGGTACAGTTCAGTCTGTGTGGGGAGAACATGTCCGAGGCCCTTGGTAGCTGCTGAGCATCCTGTCAGCACCTCAGCTGTTCTGACTGGGTTTCTCTTCTCTGCTCGGTGGACTGGCTGGGAGTCGTGAACAGTTTGTGCGTGTTATTCTTGCCCCTGGTACATCACCCGAGGTGAGGGCTGGGTTCAAGACTGATTCCAGTTGCTTTAATGTAAAGCGTAGTTTTGTATTTTTCAGAGAAATGCCTCTTTTGATTTACCACCAACAGTAACCCACGTTCATGTGACTGTTTATCTCTCTGACATGCATCACTAGCAGCCTTCCAAGCAGACAGGATTGAGTTTGCCAAGTCATATGTGAGGACCACCAGGCGAGGCTTGTGAGGAGAGAAGAATAAAAAGGCAAAAACAAGGGACAAGGACAGAATGTTCTACTTCCGTGTAAAACCTAAGGCCGTGGTTTATGGGTCAGGACAGAGGACCCTCCTGTCGTGAGCAGACTCACCTGCAGAACTAGGCTCTGCTTTGCAGGAAGTGGAGTTGGCGAGTGAGGCGGTGGCTGTGGGGAGGGCACCTCACACTGCTCGCATCTCGATTCCACAGAGGTTTGTGTGGTTTAACATCGGCAGCGTTGACACCAGCGTTGACACCTTTGAGCGGAACCTGGAGACTGCTCATGGGGGGCTGGATCCAGCCTCCCAGCCAGGCGGCAGTGGTCTACACCCGTGAGAGTGACGGGCGCCTGGTTCCGGGCAGAGTGGTGTGGACTGTGCTTTCTTCAAGCGCGTCAGGCATCTGCTAATAATTTTTTTAAAATATGTTTTATTGATTTTTTTTTACGGGATAGAGAGCTAGAAGCATCGATGAGAGAGAAACATTGATCAGCTGCCTCCTGCACGCTTCCCACTGGGGATGTGCCCGCAACCAAGGTACATGCCCTTGACCGGAATCGAACCTGGGACCCTTCAGTCCGCAGGCCGACACTCTATCCACTGAGCCAAACCGGTTCGGGCATCTGCTAATAATTTTAATGTCTGTAGTAAGAAAATAGTTTGTTAGCTCTGTTTTTATTGAGGAAAGAATTGATCAGGTAGGTTAAAAAAGTGATACACTAGGCTGGGCAGGACTCGTCTGTGAGGAAGCCATACTGGTTCTGCTGGGGGTGCTACCCTCTCCGCCATACGGGCCAACCATAGGCGAAGTCAGGCAGGCCCACATGGGTGGGATGAAGAGCCTTCAGAATTGGGGGAAGGTTTGATGCCAGGGACAGACTTTGACACTTTTTTGTTGTTGTTAATCTTCACCCAGGGACATTTTCTTCATTGATTTTTAGAACGAGTGTAAAAGAGGGAGGGAAGAAGAGAAGAGATAGAGAGAAACATTGATGTGAGAGAGAAACATCCAACAGCTGCCCCTCGCACGTGCCCCTACCAGAGTCCAGAGATCAAACCTGCAACCGATGTACCTGCCCTTGGCCGGGAATTGAACCCGAGACTCTTGGTCCGCTGAGTGACGCTCTAACCACTGAGTAAACCCGGCCAGGGCTTCCACACATTTTTAAAGAAACCCCTCCCTTTTGTGTATCAGAACAGTTTCAGCCACTCAGTGGTTGAGTGTGGGCCTATGGAGGTCATGGTTCGATTCCCAGTCGGCACATATCTGGATTGTGGGCTTGATCCCCAGTGAGGGGCATGTTGGAGGCAGCCGATCAGTGATTCTCTCTCATCATGGATATTTCTATCTTTCCCTCTCCCTTCCGCTCTGAAATCAATACAAATAAATTATATTAAAAAAGCAGTCCCAGAACTATTGACTCTCCGTGGCCTGGGGTAATATTTATGGCCTTTCTCCTGACAAGTGGTTTTCTTGGGTTTTCTAGCTCTTTCTTGCAAAGCCTGGTGCCCACCCTTCTCCTGGTTGGCATCCTCTATGCTGCGAGGAGGGCCCGATGGGGACTGAGCGTGGTGGATGAGGAAGGGACCTCTTCAGTGCTGGCGAGACCACGGCCAGGATCCTAAAGAACAACATCGACGTGCGGTCTGCAGATGTAGCTGGTTACGAAGAAGCCAAGTTGGAGCTTATGGAGTTTGTGAATTTCCTCAAGAATCCTAAACAGTACCAGGACTTAGGAGCCAAAATTCCAAAGGTATCGATTTCAGAAAACGCAATACTGCTCCAGGTCCAAGTCAAAGGCAGAGGTCCCTATGGTCCAGGGTTGACAGGTAGTTGACAACAGCTTTCTGTGATGCTGATGTATTTTACTAATCACATTAGAGAGTGTAAATAGCATTTGCAGAGTAGAACAGTGACAATCTTCTCACCTGATTGACCTGAGACCACAGGGAGTTATTTTTACACTGTAAGGCAGTGGAACATACCCCTGTGTGGTGTGTTTATTTTTAACTTAATTGTACGTTCTGTGTTGTCTCTCTTCCTGTGAATTTGGTCCCAGTGGCCATGATCCTCTGTTGAATGTCCTGCATGAACCATGTGTTGGTGACAGTGTTGTTTCTCTGAATTGAAGCGAGGACTTTGAAGCCATCTGAGTGCAGAATCTATGTTTTCATGAATTTTTCTTACCCATTTATAGTTTTCTCACCTGCCCAATTTTTAAAAATATATTTTTATTGATTTCAGAGAGGAAGGGAGAGAGCTACATAGTTAGAAACATCAATGATGAGAGAGAATCACTGATTGGCTGCCTCCTGCATGTCCCCAGCGGGGATTGAGCCCGCAACCTGGGCATGTGCCCTTGGCCGGAATCAAACCTGGGACCCTTCAGCCCATGGCCTGATGCTCTATCCACTGAGCAAAACCGGGCATGGCTGGTCTTTATGCTCTTGGTTAAAAGTTTGGTTAATCATTAGCTGTGTATGTGGTGGAAATTTTGATTGAGATTTTGGAGTAAGTCCATACAGGCGGGAGTGGTGTGGCCGAGTTATGTTCCTCGTCTCCTGAGTATGCAGTGTTCTGGAAATGATAGAGTCTGCAAGCAGAGTCTGCCTTCTGCTCTCCTTCTGTGAGTGTCAGTGCCGCTGGACCCCGCTCCTGGGCTGGCCTTGTTTGCATTGTTGGGGCACGGCACGGCATGGATTTGGTGTTGGCCAGCGGCAGCTTGGTTAATGTGTTCGAGCCGAACATGCACAACCTTTGGATTATTTCTGCTATTGTTCTTGACTCCTGTGGCCAGGAAGGTGCTGGAACCCCAGGCTGTCCTTGGGGTTTTGCGAGGTGCTACAGGTGACTCTGCTGTGGTGTCTCCTTTTTTGTTAGGCCCCCCTGACATCAAAGCAGGTGCTGCATCTTCAAGGTGCACCTGCGTCCACTGAAGTTGGACGAGAGTCTCAGTTCAGACACCCTGCAGAAGAAGCCCGCGGCATGCACTCCGGCTTCACAGGTGAGTGTTGGCCAGGCCGTGCCGCTCTCCTTGGGAGGTTGTGTAATTGGTTTCTGGTTATACCATCGATCTGGCAAGTGTCAATCTTTGTCTTAAAACTTTGAATCTGTCGAGATGTAGCAGAGGCCTCGGAGGTGATTGGCCCCAAAGCAATCTGTACCCAGGTGAATTTCTATTTTAATTCTGTTTAGACTTGGTAATTTTTTACTATATTAACCAAATTTATATCTAAGGACAGACCCACTGAAGTGAACAGCCAGGCTGCATTTCATAGTCATGGGCTTAAGCTCCCAACCTGGCAGCTCCCTTAGCTTGTCTTTCTTCTTTGTAATTAAAACCCAAGAACCTGGTCTAGAAAACTTGTTTGCCTGCCAGAGTGGTTTAAATCCCAGTGGTTCAGGGCTTTTCCTGGGGACTTCCCACCTACTCAGCAGCCCTTTGCAAGCCTGTGGTTACCTAGGCGAGCCAGTAGCCTCTGCTGTGCTCCCCGCCACCGCAGAGCACGTTGCCATGGATCCGTGTCCTCCAGCCTCTGTAGTCGCTGTCTCCACAGGGTGAGCCTTTGTCAGCTAAGGGCAAGGAGAGATGACTTCTCACCTGACCAAGCTGGCTGGGGAGGGTCCTGGTCTGTGTCCTGCCCAGAATGTGCTTTCTGTCTTTCTCTTTCTCCCCTTGGGGTCTCACAAGTCACTCACACACCAAAGGTAAAGACTGGAGTAGACCACCCAGACTGTCTTTTCCTCATGGACAACCTTTGAGGCAGAAATGGAGAAGCTGATCTTCAAATTCACGTGGAACTGCAGGGCCCCTGGGTACCCCAAAACCATCTTGTCAAAGAACAGAGCGGAGACTCACACTGCTCTACTTCCCAGCTTACTGCCGGCTCTAGCAAACATGGCTACGGCACAACCACAGACATAGATCAGCAGAGAGAAGCCTACAGCTCGCTGGTCAGTGAGTTTGTCCAGCGTGTGAAGACCATTCAGTGGGGAAAGAACAGGCTCTTCAACAAATGGGGCTGGGACAGTCGGATGTTCACACACCAGGAATGAAATTGGACCCTACCACCCTCTGTGTGTTAACTCACATGGAGCTCTTAGAAGGAAACAAGGGGGAAGCTTTATGACCTCTTTTGGTAATGGTTTCCTAGTTAGTATGATGCTGAAAGCATAAGCAACAAATGAAAAAGTAAATTAGACTCCTTCAAAATTAAAATTTTGTGTATCAGCAGACATTGTCTAGTGAGCGAAAGGCCAGCTGACAGACTGGAAGAAAACGCTTGGAAATCATGCGTCTGATAAAGGTATGAGATCCAGAATCTGTAAAGAACTGTCACAAGTCAGCACAATAAAGAACTCAGTCTAAAATGGGCAGAGGATCGGAGCAGACACTTTTTCATAGATACACAAATGGCCAAAAAGCACATGGGAAGGCGCTGAGTGCTTTTCGTCTTTAGGAAAGTGCAACTTGAGAGCACAGGGAGGTAGCACCTCACACCCACCTGCTGGCTGTAAAGGATGGACCAAGGGGGGAGCTGGCAAGGGTTGGAGACACGCTGGTGGGATGTGCAGTAGTGCAGGTGAGGGAGCAGTGTGGTGGTTCTCCAGAGAGTAGACTAGTCACCGTATGACCAGCAGTTCCTCGTGTCCATACAGATGTTCACAGCAGCATTCCTCAGAACTGCCCGTGTCCACCAGCGCGTGATGGATGAGCCAGGTGTATTATTCGTGTAATGGGATGTGGATTTTATGTTAAATAACTTGCACCTTCATAAGATGTTTAACCAGAAAGCTGGTTAAAAACAGTGGTCATGGCAAGGTAGTTCCTGTGTCCTTCATGTGCTCACCTGCTTTCCCTCTGGTCTCTCGGCTGGAGGCTTTCCTGGGATGCAGCCCGCTGGGCACCAATGGCAGCCGTCTCTCCTTTCCCGGGTCAGGTGCTGATATTCCAATGTTTGCAATGAAGCAGCCCTGATCGCCGCTCACCACCTGAATCCTTTTGTGCAACAGAAGCACTTTGAGCAGGCCATTGAGAGGGTCATCGGAGGTGAGCAGATGTCCCTTGGGGGGCACCCACCCTGGGGCGCAGTTCACTTCAGCACACAGGAGCCATGGACTGTTTTCCAAACCAAAATTTGGGACTTTGGGTTCGCCAACAACCTCCATGATTTTTCTAGAGCTACGTTTAGAATCTCCAAGACATGGGACCCTCAGGGCACTGGCGTAGAGGCAGACGTGGGTGCTGCATGTGGTTGAGAGGAACAGGGTTTCCTGGACGCTTCCTGCTGGGACATGCTCTGTGAGCGCTGTGCTGTGTGCTGCGTGTGCGAGTGTGTGTACGTGTGTACGTGTGCGTGCAGCGTCACCGCCTGGCTTTCCATCCTCAGCTCAGCTTGGGAAACTAGTCAGTTGGTTGAAGGTGTCCAGAGTGCCTTCCCAGGGATGGACATCAGGTGTCCACATGGCGAGCAGCTGTCCATGGTCAGGTCAGCAGGCTGGTGTCGCTGTTCTGTCCTTGTTGAACTTTTTACTAACGTGTGACATGTTTAGAGAAGCACGTAGAGAAAGTCATGCAAGAGTAGGCCTTCCTTCCCCCAGATGCTGGCACCTGGGCTTCCCTCCCAGCCCCGGCTTCGTCTGGAAGGAAGTCCGGCTTAATTAGCATATTACGCTTTTATTATTATAGATTGGCAGTTGAGGTGTCCAGAGCCTGGAGCGTAGCACTTCTTCCCGGGGTTGCGGGCCCAGCACCTGGCACCCCTACTGCTGCACCCTCCCTCTCCTCTCTGGGCCATCGCGCCCGCCCCCCTCCCCACGAGCTCTGTTGTCAGCTCCTGGGCCTGTGCACAGGACACCTGGCCAAGAATCTTCCATAGGGGGCTCAGGGTTTGAGGAACCACCTGCCATGCACTTGGCGCCTGTTCTCTGGGCCCTTGATTCACAGGTGAATAAAATGGCTGGGGTTTCAGCCTCATGGTGGCCTCTGCTCACAAGTGGGGCCATCCCTGCTGGCTGCCTCCCTGTGAGGACCTGCTGCTCTGAGCCTGGAGCTCTTGGAAACCTGCTCTTGGCTGGGGGAGGCTCACACAGGAGGGCCAGGCCTCTGTGGGGACAGGATCTTCACTGTAATGACTAAAGGTCCAGGGCACTTGTCACTGACGGGTGATCCAAATAAGCCGCCCTGAGTGCAGCACAGCAGGCCCCAGGGGCTTAGGCTGGAGAAAACGGCGCACCCCCTGGCTCGCACCCTCCCCGCACCGCACTGTGGGGATGGCTACAAAGGAAGAGACACGGTGGTTGGGCCTTAGGGCTTAGGACGGGTGATGTTTTAATGCCACTTCTGTAATTAGCTCCGCAGCAGCAGGAAGGATGGATGTGTGTGGGGGGAGACCCGGGGTGGTGGTGCAGACAGGCCACCCTTACAGGATTGGGTTTTAAGGGGCATTCTTGACTGTGCCTGGTCAGTCAATGTCCTGTGTTGTTGCTGATCATGTGGCAAGAGAGGGAGTCTCCTGCCCCTACGTGGAAGGCAACCACCTGCATTTCTCAGGCCAATTTGCCTGGGGGACCTTCCTCTAGCCAAGCACAGTGGGCCCATTGCCCAGGGCTCCTATGGAGGAGCACATTTCAGTGGGGTGTCAGTGGGGAACAGATCAGGGCAGGTTTCCGTGGGAACAAAAAGCAAGCTCACACATTTATTTTAAAACCAATCTTGGACTTGCAATCAGACCAGAAGCCTGTCCTATCCTTTAGCACATAAAAAGCAGTGTTGGGAGCAGCTGAGCCTGGTAGCCTGATTTGGGGGCCAGGGGCTGTGCCCACGTTCTCCCACACCTCCAACCCCCTTGGGCCAGGATGTGCATCGATAGGGTTTGGGGACTGCATGGGCAAGGGACTGGAAGAAGGTGGCCCACCCCCAAGCAGTCTGAGGCAGTCGTGCCGTATTTGGTGTTCTGAGCTAAGGAGGGTGGGCCCGCTGTCTTGCAGGGACCAGGACGAGCAGGGTCTTAGGGCCTGGGAGGGACCCCATTGCTGGCACTGCTCCCTGGGTGGCTGGAAAGGGACAGGATTGAAATAAAGGTGGAAATGTTCAGGATTGACTCTTCCACCCACGTATTTGGCTAGACCCCAGGGGCTTTGCAGAGCGGCAGTCATCTACTCAGATCCCCCCGTCACCCAGCATCCACTCGGGAACCTTGTGACAGATGAGAGCACCAGTCCTGTGGACAGAAGGTTCCAGAAGGCCCAGTCCACTCCTGTCTCATCCCCGGGCATTGTCAGCCCTGACCCAGGGACCAGGAAGGAATTGGACATCAGGCCACTGGGCTGTGCTTGTGCTGGGTGCCTTGAGACCCTGACCTGGAGCCATGTGGGGTGGGCAGAGTGTCCACGGAGCCACACATCACATTTCCTCTGCCTGGGTCCCGGGGCTGCCTGGCCTAGTTCTCCTTGGGCCTCTCCACAGTGAGAAACGTGTCCACAATCGCTGGCTGCCGCTCAGTTTTTTTTTTGTTTGTTTGTTTGTTTTTTCTGTGGGAACAAAAAGCAAGCTCACACATTTATTTTAAAACCAATCTTGGACTTGCAATCAGACCAGAAGCCTGTCCTGTCCTTTAGCACATAAAAAGCAGTGTTGGGAGCAGCTGAGCCTGGTGGCCTGATTTGGGGGCCAAGGGCTGTGCCCACGTTCTCCCACACCTCCAACCCCCTTGGGCCAGGATGTGCATCGATAGGGTATGGGGACCGCATGGGCAAGGGACTGGAAGAAGGTGGCCCACCCCCAAGCAGTCTGAGGCAGTCATGCCGTATTTGGTGTTCTGAGCTAAGGAGGGTGGGCCCGCTGTCTTGCAGGGACCAGGACGAGCAGGGTCTTAGGGCCTGGGAGGGACCCCATTGCTGGCACTGCTCCCTGGGTGGCTGGAAAGGGACAGGATTGAAATAAAGGTGGAAATGTTCAGGATTGACTCTTCCACCCACGTATTTGGCTAGACCCCAGGGGCTTTGCAGAGCGGCAGTCATCTACTCAGATCCCCCCGTCACCCAGCATCCACTCGGGAACCTTGTGACAGATGAGAGCACCAGTCCTGTGGACAGAAGGTTCCAGAAGGCCCAGTCCACTCCTGTCTCATCCCCGGGCATTGTCAGCCCTGATCCAGGGACCAGGAAGGAATTGGACATCAGGCCACTGGGCTGTGCTTGTGCTGGGTGCCTTGAGACCCTGACCTGGAGCCATGTGGGGTGGGCAGAGTGTCCACGGAGCCACACATCACATTTCCTCTGCCTGGGTCCCGGGGCTGCCTGGCCTAGTTCTCCTTGGGCCTCTCCACAGTGAGAAACGTGTCCACAATCGCTGGCTGCCGCTCAGGGTCGCCGAGGTGCTGCTTCTCACGGTTCTGCTCTGCCCTGGTCCGAGTCCAGGATGGGGACCGCAGACAGCCGGCCCGGGGCAGTGGGTGCAGGCCTGGTGGGAACACGGGAAGGGTCAGCATGGCCTGGGGTCCTGCGTCTCTCCTGTAGATACCAGGCTGGCCCTGTGTGCTTCCCAACACAGTGTCGGCCACACAAGGGGTCCCCAGGCACTTAGAAAATGTGAGTGCCAGCAACGAGGACGTGTGGGTCTGAACCCCCCACCCTGGGCCCCGCCTGCATGTGGTTTGAGCAGGGAGAGAGGAATGTCCCTGGTCCCACTCACCCCACTGGCTGCCTTGCCATTTCTGAGGCTTTTGGGGTCTTGGGCCCAGGACAACGCTTCCTTGGGAACCAAAGTGGACACCACGCCAGGCTGCGCTGAGGTGGGGCCAGGTTGGTGAATGGCACCTCCTCTGTGTTCAGCTGAACTTGTGACTTTTTTACATTGTTTTTTTAATCCTCGCCTGAGGACAGGCTCATTCATTTTAGAGGGAAAGGGAGAGAGAGAAACATTGATCAGCTGTCTCTCCCACCCGCCCCAACCAGGCTGGGGATCGAACTCGCAACCTAGGTATGTGCCCTGATCAGGAAGGAAACGGTGACCCTTCGGTGTGCTGGACGGTGCTCCAGGCAACTGAGCTCCAACCAACGGGGCTTAACTAGTGAGCCATTTAGTAAATGCTTCCTGCAGTGGGTCTGTGACTGTGGCCTTTGGTGGTGTTTGAAAAGCAGAACTGAGGAGGGGTAGCAGGAACAGGAGGCACATAGATATGTAGAAGGCAGAAATGTGGAATAAAATGGTGCTGTGGTGGCAAATACTTAAACACAATTGAGATAAACTTATTTTTAAAAACGGATTTCAGGGAGCAGTGTTTAGTGGTCTCGGGCCCCAGGACCTCCCCCAATGCCCATCGTGTGCCAATGCCAGTGCCAGCCTCACCTGCTGGTGATTCACCCGTCAGGTTCTCATCATCGGAGTCAGCAAAGACCTCGGCCAGTTCCTGGTCGGACATGTCGGTCAGCTCGGTGAGGTCCAGGAGGTCAAAGTGCACCTCGAGGGAGGACACACTGCTGAGTGGCTCTGGGGGCAGGGGGCGTGTCACTGCGCAGTTGTCCGTGGGGCCCCCTGCCCCCACGAGGCCCAGGGGAGACCCAGAGCTCTGGGTAAAGCCCAGCATGGCCCCCAACTCTGCTCCCCACACTCAGGACCAAACGCCTTCTGGGGAGCCCCACTTATAGATGGTACAGCTGAGGCCCAGCGAGCCAAAAGCTTGAAAAGCTCAGTGCTTGCCACACTGGGGAGTGTTTGGACAGGGTGTGGTCCCTGGTCCCCACTCCCCGTGGGTCACAGGTCCCCATGGAACATGCCAGGCAGCTCCCCTGTACTTACGCCTCCGTTCTGTGACCTGCAGGAGCCCTGGTGCCGGTATTGGAATTCCCACCTCCTCCTGCTCGGCCACAGGCAAGTGGCCGCTGTCCCCTGTCCCAAGGGCCGGGGCATCCAGGGCAGCCAGTGGCACCTCGATCTCCTTAACTATTTCTGCAAAAGACAGAATGCTTTACCCGCAGGACACAGGCAGGAGGACTTGAGAAGTTGCCTCATGGGTGCTGGGCAGTGAGCAGGGTGCTCAGGGTAGCCTTGGGCCAGGACCCCACATGAGGAGGGGGCTTCTCTGAGGAGGCTCCTCGTTTTCCATATTTAAGTTTGTTGTGAGGTGAGGGCAGGAGGCCCCTTGAGGGCGGTGCTTGGTGGAGGTGGGACCACAGGAACACAGGCTCCCACACGTCCCCTGGGACCCCACAGCTGAGCAAGTAGACTCCAGGGACCGACCCGGGGGCCCCCAGCAAGGCTCTGCGATGCCTCGGGTGGATGCCAGAGTCAGAGTGGATGAAGCCTCAGGAGCAGCTGCTGCCGTCGCGACGAGGGGCCCCGCTGGGGCTCTCGGTGCCAACAGCTGCCTGTGAGGGTGGGCCTGTCCTCCCCACTGTGGTCAGCAGCCTGGACGCCACCATGTGGGACATGTGGGTCTGGAGGGTCCCGGCTTACAGCTGCAGAGCTGGGCGGTGCACCTGGCCTCGGGACGGGCACCACCTGCCCTGGATGGGGCTGAGGGAAGGTGTACCTGCTGCCCGCGGGCGGCCTGCCCAGCTCTGCACCCTACTGCCCTCACGTGGGCAGGCCAGGCTGGACAGGCTCGAGATCCGGTTTCTACCTCTGGTGCATCAGGAGTGTGGCTTCTGAGCATCCTGAGAGGGTAGAGTTACACCCACCCCTGTCCTGGCCCCCACAGCCTGGCAAGGACACCTTCCCGCCCAGAGGCCACGAGAGATGAGATTCGGACCCTGCTCTGTGCTGGGGGTGCTGGGCCAAGGAAGCCCTTGGGGGCCTTGGTCTGCAGGACACTTTGCTTTGTGTCCTCATGGGGAGGGTGGCACCGGGTGTAAGTGTCCTGGGGCCTGTCACACTGAGACACTTCCACACCTGACCTGTGGGGGGTGTCTGGGCTGAAGCCTCTGGGATGATAACTAGTGACAATGCCTCTCGGTTTTCAGACTTGCTCTGTGCCAGGCACTGCCCAGTGCTCTGCTCTCTGGACGTCACAACCAGCCATGAGGGCGGAGCGCTGAGCGTTGTGCTTTAGAGAGTGGCTCAGCTCCCTGCAGGCACCACACGGGGGACCATGGAGTCTGAGCTCTCGGCCTCCATTCCCAGGTCATGGTGCAGGGCTGGGAGCAGGGGCAGAGGAGGGAGGAGACCCCTGCCTGTGCCCGCAGGGAAGCTGGAATATGTTTCCTGGGCCCTCCCCAGGCGGAAGCGGACTTGAACGATGGAAGGATAGAGGCAGGGGTCTGCTCACAGCTGCCCTGTCCCTTGGTTGCTGGGTGGGGCCCTTCTCTAGCAAGAAAGCATCCATTCATTCATTCTTCAACCCAACAAAGGTTTCCTGAGTGCGTACTCTGTGCCAGGGCCATAGCACGAACCAAGTGGATGGTCCCACCCTCGAGGACGGGCAGTTCTCCTGTTGGGGGCAGGGGTCTGAAGGTGGGCGGGAGCTGCGTCACATCTGGGGACAGGGCGAGGCCCAGGGGACAGGGGTGGGGTACACCCGTAGATGCTGACTGCTACTCCGAGGGAGCGAGCGGTGCAGTGCTGGAGGGTCTGTGCTGAGAGGGGCACCGGCTAGTTGCACCTTTAAGGGACGCAGTCCAGGTGGGAAGGATGAAGACCACAGGGGCTAAGATGGGGGCTGGGGGGACCCAGCAGGACCTCAGCCAAAGAGCACACTCCTGGCCCATCTAGTGGGGAAGGGGGACTGGGAGCGTCCACGTGCCTCTTTGCAGACAGAGGGAGGCAGGAGCCTCGGACAGCCCCTGGGACAGACTCCACAAGCACCGTGGCCTGTGGCACTGACCGTAAGAAGCACATTTTACAAAATTCCAACATCCCAGAAACAGCAGAGCATCTGTGTGCTGTAGAGTCAACGGCATATGGTGTGTGTCTGGTCTTTTGAGTCATTTTCATCGCCTTTTGGCAGTGCCTGGTCTCTGTAAATCCTGGTGCCCTGATCTGTCTCAAAGCTGTGGGGGAAGAAGATGTAGCTTCTGCCATCAAGGACACTGGTCCTGGGCTAAGAATGTGAGGGAAAGTGAGAGTAAGAGTCAGTGTGCCACTGCAGATGCCAGGGACAGAGCAGCCCAGGAAGGTCAGGGCTGACCTTGTCAGGTAAAGCAGGTGGCCATGATGCAAGACAGTCCAGCTGTTAAATGTGGAGTCACCCACAGTCCAGCCATTCCACTCCGACGCTTAAACCCGAGAGAACCAAAAGCACATGTGCACACAAACACTTGAACACAAATGTTCACAGCAGCACTGAGCGTCAAAAAAGGCAAAAGTGAAAGCAAACCCAAATGTCCATCAGTGGATGACGGATACACAGAATGGGGTCCATCCATCACTGGATACTACTCAGCCACAGAAAGGAACGGCGCTCTGACACCGGCTATAACATGGATGAACCTTGAAAACACGGTGAGTGCAAGAAGCCAGACACAAAAAGGCCACATATTATGGCACCATTTATGCAGATGTCCAGAACAGGCAAATCCATAGAGTAGAAAAGTAAATCAGAGAAGACACAGAGTAGATTGGTGGGTGGGGGGTGTGTGGAATGTGGAGTAACTGCTGATGTGTACAGGGTTTCTTTCCTGAAATGCTAAAATTAGACGCTGGTGATGGTTGTACAACTTTGTGAATACAGATGCTCCCTAACTTATGATGGGGTTATACCCTGATAAACTTGTCGTAAGTTGAAAATATGTTAAGTGTCCCTAGCCAGTGTGGCTCATTGGGTAGAGCATCAGCCTGTGGACTGAAGGGTCCTGGGTTTGATTCTGGTCAGGGGCATGTACCTCAGTTGCAGGCTCCTGGCCCTGGTCAGGGGCATGTAGGAGGCAACCAATTGATGTGTCTCTCTCACATGGGTGATTCTCTCCTACTTTCCACTCTCTCTAAAAATCAATGGAAAAAATATCCTCAGGTGAGGATTAAAAAAGAAAAGAAAGTATTGTAATTAAAAAATGCATTTAAGACTCCTCATGTACTGAACATCGTAGCTTAGTCCAGACACCTCAAATGTGCTCAGAAGACCATGTACATTAGCCCACAGCTGCCCAGCACCACAAGAGAAAGTAGCGTATCGCTAGTCTGGAAAAGACTAAAACTGAACATTCAAAGTACAGTTTCCACTGGAAGCTTATCACTGATTGCCATCGTAAAGTAAAAAAATTAAGTTGAACCATCTTAAGTTCAACTTAAGTACTAACAATACTAAATTGGAAACTGTAAAAGGCTGAATTTTAGGACATGTGACTTATATCTCAATTTTTGAAATCATCAGTGGAAACAAAGGTGATTTTTGGCTGGCATTAAAGGGCAAAGCCAGGATGACTTAGGACATGAACCATATGCTGTACACCTACTTACTATGTGCCAGGCACCTGGCTCAAAGGCTGGGACTGGGTGTGAGCTCCAGGATCTGGGCTTGCCCTAGTGCACGGTAGGTGCACCATAAATGTTTGTGGAATGACTGAGCCCCAAAACCCATATATATATATGTCTAAGCGACCATTACGACCAGTTGACTGAATGACCAGTCGACCAGTCGCTATGACACGCACTGACCACCAGGGGGCAGATGCTCAATGCAGGAGCTGCCCCCTGGTGGTCAGGGCCCTCCCACAGCCATCCTCCTGCAGCTGGCCAACCTCCCGTGGTCTCTCCCCCCAGGACTGGACGAGATGGCCCCGATCGCAGGCCAGGCTGAGCGACCCCATCTGTGCACGAATTCATGCACCGGCCTCTAGTAGTTAACAAGAGGCTCTCTGATCGATCAGTCTGATCTCTGGAGGACAAAGGGACACATGTCCCACAAGTCAGACCCCCTGCTCTTCCTGGGGCACAGCAGAGCAGGGAGCGCCCTGGCAGGCGTGGGCAGGGTGGTTGGCAGCCTGATGGAGCCACACGCGGGGGTCACGCCAGCCAGGGCTGAGGCCAGCAGGTGTTTCTGATGCCCAGGACACTCCCTGTAGGGAGACTGAAGTTGGGGTGCCACAATCTGCCCCCTCCCCCAGGGCTGACTGCTAATGTGAGTAGAGTGGATAGGGTTACTGTGTGCTATGCCGCTGACCTATTTTCAGCACAATTGTGCTGAGAACGGCCCAAATTTCAAGTCCCCTTCTGTGTGTCCAGGGCCTTGCCCCAGCATCAACGAGGAGGCCCTCTGCGCGCACCCACGAGCAAACGCAGTAATGAACTGAATAAATGAATGTCATAAAGAAGGCCACAGCGAGGGAGAGATGTCACAGAAGTGGGGCACCCGCACCCTATTTCCCCAGCCCTGGTCCCTAGACTCAGCGCCCCTCCTCCTCACCCCGTCCAGGCTCAGCCTCTCTCTCCCTGTGGGTGGGCTAGTTTTCCATAGTCAACAGTTGAGGTCCTTCAAGAAGTACACTACCCACCACAGCCCCTAATCTTTTCAACTCTGGATCTGCACTCTTGGATGATTCAGATATTCATTCATTTTAAGTCCATGATGAGATTTGAGTGATGCTCTATAAACACCGTATCTTTTCGAGATAATTGCAGAGACAATTGTGGGTGAAATAATGTGTCTGGATTTGCTACCAATGACTGCTGAAGGGAGGGGCTTGGTGGGGCCTGGGTGAGCAGCAGGAGGTGGCAGGCAGGGCTTTCCCACAGTTTTCTCTCCCTTTGTGTGTGCTCTGCACTCTCCAAAGTAAAGTTTACAAAAGTTAGTGAACTGAGAGGATGACAGTCACAGCACCCACATGTGACCTACCTGGTGAGACCCCACGGAGTGGACACACCAGCCGCGTGCAGTCAGCCCAGCCCCCCTGCCCAGAACAGGCCCCGTAAACACACGTCTGTGCACCGATGACTTAATCTCGGGCTTCAGTAACTGAGACTCCAAGACTGAAGGGTGGCCAGGCTCCTCTGCCCCCGCCCCGCAGGCCTGGCGGCTCTGCTCTCAAGCTGCCACTGGGAAGTGGGGGGGGGGGGGGGGGTGAGGCTGTCAGTTGTGAGAAAAGGCTGGATCCCTCCCATAAGTGACAAAACAAAGGAACCCGGCACCGCCAGCCCCTGGTGTGTGGTGCTGGCAGGGAGGGTAACGGTCCAGGCCACCCTCTGGCATGAACCTGCCCAACAAGGGCTGCAGACAAGCACGGACCCACGGCTCCAGGACACTTCCGGGGCCAGCAGTTTGGTTCCAAGGGAGGCCGCTTGCGCCGCGGGGGACCCCCAGCGGGTCCCTGTGTGGTCAGGGAGGGGCCCCTGGAAGGGGACCTCCAGGAAACGGATGCACCCCGGCCTGGTCAGGCGGGCTGGAGCCCTGCGTTTGCATCCTGGCTCCCAGTCGGATGAACGGCACCCACAAATCCTTTCTGAACGGGCTTGGGTGGGGGTTCCCACAGTTTTTCTCTCATTCCGTCAGGATAGCGGACCGGCTGGAGGAGTGTCCCTCCGTGCACACCTGCCCACCCAGACGCGTGGTCCCTGGGGCTCGCCCAGTCCCCGCCCCCCCCCGCCCCGCAGCCAGCACCT
>NW_005355270.1:22850-41867 GCF_000412655.1 Myotis brandtii | reverse complement strand
TCCCGGGGATGGAGGCAGGCCGGCTCGCTGAAAGCAGAGATTGGTTCGCTCAAGTCCCACCTCCAAACGCAGACTGCGGCGCCGGGACCTCACACGAGCCCTTGGGACACAGCATCTCATTAACTCTCCCAGTGACCTAAGAACACGGCACCCTCGCTTTTCAGGGGAAAAACTCAGCGGAGAGGGTGAGTAACCTGACAAGACTGCAAAGCCAGGGCCCCGAATCCAAGCCCAAGGTCTGCACTTTTACAAAAACAAACCAAACCAAAGAAAAGCTTCGGGGAGAAAGGGGTTGTTCCCAGCTGAGAGCGGAAAAGGCTCGCAGAGGAGGGAGGTGGGTCTGAACTTGGGGCTTCCAGGCAAATCACCCACTCAAAGGCAGGGCAGTGCATGCAACTCCAGCTCCCCAAAACCTCACTGCACAGCCCAGCTCCTGTCGCCCAGAGCCCAAGGCCTTGGAGACACTGGCAGTCAGTGATCCAGGCTGTTAAAAACCCTTTGCAACGATTTAATGACCCACTAGAACTAACCCTTATAGTTTGTCAGCCACTGACTTGTCTCTGTGCCCCCCAAGAGGCAGAGAATTTGGCCTCTCAGGTACAAAGCTGAGCCGGGCCCGCGGACCCTCAGCTGGTGGTGTGGGCATTGGTTGCTCAAAGTCAGCTGGGGTGGCAGATTGCGTTTTCTCAGAATGGTCCAGGCAATATTTTTCATTCCACACGTCTTCTAGAACCTCCTACTCCAATCAAGACTCTTCCCATCTTACTCCTCCTGCTTGAAGCCGGGCCAGCTGTGGGACTGCTCTGGCCAGTAGCATGCGTCTGCAGGATGCTCTGTGGCTTCCAAGGCTGGGTCAGAAAGAGGACCTCCGAAAGCTCCGCTGGAGCCCAGCCACCCGGTGAGGAAGCCCAAGCCACTCGGGAGGCCACGTGTTTCCTCTGAGCCCATCCCCTGTGGGATGGTATGTGGAGCCCGGAGCTGAACTCTCTCCATGTAGTCCTTGCTGAGTGGCAGATTCATGAGCAAAACAGATATGTCACTATCTTAAGCCACTGTGTTTGGGTGTAACTTGTTATGCAGCCACAGTAACTGTAACAGTAAGTGCATAATAATTCCTGCTTGAGAGATGAATAAATGTATACAGAGAGAGTCTTTTCAAGGGCCTCCAGAGGCCAGTATATATTTTTAACTTTTTCCCTTTTTTTGGTTAGTCTTCACTGGAGGATATTTTTCCATCGATTTCAGAGAGTGGAAGGGAGGGAGGAGGAGAAGAGAGGAGAGAGAGAGAGAGAGAGAGACATCAATGTGAGAGACCCACATCAATTGGTTGCCTCCCAGGCACGTACCCATGACCAGAATCAAAC
This sequence comes from Myotis brandtii, assembly GCF_000412655.1. Classification (NCBI taxonomy): domain Eukaryota; kingdom Metazoa; phylum Chordata; class Mammalia; order Chiroptera; family Vespertilionidae; genus Myotis; species Myotis brandtii. The sequence goes on along the minus strand of NW_005355270.1, from coordinate 40,503 downwards.
CAATGACCCTTTGGTTCTCGGGCTACGCTCTAACCACTGAGCAACCGGCCAGGGCTTTTAACTTTTTATTAAGAACATTTTCAAACCAAAGTAGAGAGAATAACACAATTACCCAGCATGTACCCATCACACAATTCAGTGATTACCAGCTCTTGACTGACCTTGTTTTTTTAACTCTTTAAAAAAATCTTTATTGTTGAGAGTATTACAGATGCCCCCCCCTTTCCCCTTATTGCCCCCTCCACCTGGTTCCCACTCCACCCCAGGCCTTCACCACTCTATTGTCTGTGTCCATAGGTAATGTATATATGCATATAAGATCTTTGGTTAATCTCTTCCCAATCCCCTCCCCCCTGTTCTCTCTGGGACTCCGTGAACTATTCATCTGTGCAATCCATGCTGATGTGACAAATGAACACCCTGTCTGGTTATCCTGAGCTAACCTTCCTATTCTTGCCCTTTTTACTGAAAGGAATTATTGTTAATGTATTTATTTAATCCAGGAACTCTGAGCCAGACTTCTAAAGGAAAATACAGTCAGCATGAGGCACCTAGCATATGGATCTGTAAAGTAAATGCTAATTAATAATAATTACTGCGCTGTGTTACCCAGCTGCATTGTTTTGCCTGACAATTCCCTCAAGGAGGCCTGGCCTTGGAGGCAGAGGATCCTATCAGGCCAGTGGTGTCTGGCACAGGGGCCTTGGCTGCCCAGGCACAGTGGCAGGACCAGACCTCACAAAGGCCTCAGGGCCTGCTATAAATAAATCACAGCTCAGTGCAAGCTAGGTCAATGCAGCCCTTTCAACCGGCTGCTCCACTCCAAGAACAATCAGGGCTTGGCTGTGCAAACAGGAAGCCCCTCCAGTTCATCACTGTGGTTCTCAGATCCCTGAGACTGGATGGTGTCTGAAGTCCAGGGAGCAAAGAAAGCATCTCTCTCCATGGCAGGGACAGACAGAGCCAAGCCTTTCTTCATGGCTCACCCTGTGTTCCTGATGCAACTCTGCAGGGGAAGATTGTGGACTCTTTATCCCCAAACAGATGAAAAAACCTGCTGCCAAACCATGAGTTAGGAGGATGCTAAATGGAGAGTGTAGGAAATAAAGACCATAAATGGCCTGTAAAGATGGGCACCAGCTTATGACAAACACTCGGCCTTCTGGGTGATACATGCAGGTAACAGTGTAGTGTCAGCATCGGAAATTCCTTCGGAAACTGTAACATGGTTAGGAAAGGAACGGATATCTCACTTTTTCTGCCCATCTGGAGTCTTCTGGCAGAGTTTCTAGTTTTTCCTCACAGGGGGGTGGGGGGGTGGAGAGGGGGGGGCAGGGTGCTACAGAAGAGGCTTCTTCAGGATGAGAAGAAGAAGCCTTTACTTCTGTGAAGGGGACACTTGGTGATTTCTAAACTTTGGAGCTTCCTTACATTTTTTTATTCAGATGGTTTCTGGAAACCTGGCTATTTTGCATCCTCACCAGTCCAGCAGGGAAGGAATCTTCAGAGGTGGACAGGGTGAGGTCAGGCTCACGGGCAGAGTCTCAGCCCAAATTTGGAATCTAATTTGGATAATTCCTCCCTCCCTCCTTCATTAAAGGCATTTTTATCAAGCACCGATATGTGCTTTTCTAGGCATCGTAGGTTAAAGTGGACGAAACAGCGGGCGCGGGCGGCAGTGGACACGTATATCCAGCAACGGAAACGCGTTTCGCTGTGGGGGAGATCACGAGTGTGGATGATGCCCAGCTGCAGACAAAACCTACCCGACTTCCGCAACACTGGACTGGGCCCAGCGCGCGTTGGTAAGGACGCGCTCCCACCGTTGCCAGGGCTTGTGGCTGCGTGCGGAGTCTCGCGAGGATCTTCGATACTTCTCGCGAGACCGCCCAGCGGTTGCTGGGAGACAGCGCAGCTTCTGCGGAGTGTGAGCTTTTGTCTGCGGGTCGCGGCGGTCGCTGCGGGTCCGGACGCCTGGAACCATGGTGAGGACGACGCGGAGCTGGCCCCGGGAGCCGGCCCTGCGCGCAGAGACCCCGAGGGATGCCCTACCTGGACCGGAAGGCTCAGCCCGTCATAGCCTTGGGCTCTCCCAGGGGCCTGGGGCACACGTGTCCCCAAACAGGACAGTGGGGCGCAGGGGATAACCTAGGACCTCCAGTCTCCGGGTTGGAGAACCCAGGGCGCCAGGGCGGTTGCAGGTCCCTGTACAGCAAGGGGTCCTGGGCAGGATGTCCATCTTCATGGACGCCCAGGGCAGGGCCAGCGGTGCAGAACTGCTGGTTCCTCGGAGAGGCTGGGAGCAGTCAGACCTCATCTGTCTCTCTCATGTGACAGGGCCGTCCGCTGCCCCCACCGCCACCCCACCCCATAGAGGAGTTGTCAGTAACGCAGTTCCCAGGCAGATGCACGGGGCAGGTAGCTGGTGGAGAGGAGTCTCGGTGGGGAGCCGCTGCATTTGGCTGTAGCGGACTTCTTGGCGTAGAGGGATTAACTAATACTTTAGGAGGGAAGGTGTCAGTGGATGGGTGTTTGAATATCAACTGGATGAAGGCCACCAAAATACTTCTACTTATTACTAGCTTTAGGGACAGGATATTCTTTTTGTTTCTCTGTGTTTATAAGACTTCCACATAATTTTTTTGTAATCAGAGAGATATAGACACAAAAAGTGTTACAGACACACATAGACACACAAAAGTGTGGGCCACAGACAGTTGAGAGAAGTGAGGCCAGAGGATAAGGACTTGGAAATTCAGTGTCTGCTCAGGAAGGGAGTGGGCTGGAAGGTTCTGTCATCTGTCAAAGCTGGTACAGGAGGCGTGACGGCTGAGCAGGTCCCGTGGTGAACCATATAGGGCCCCCACGGTGGGTGGGTGCTGTCTGCTGTCTTCCCCAGACCAGGTTCTCTGAGGAGTTTCGTATTTGGAACAAAGACAGTCTCATATTATCATCCTGATCATTGCTATCAAGGCATTTCTGCCAACACATATCGAAAGTTTCTTGCGTGTTTCTCTGTGGTGGTTACCAAACATGATAGCCAACGCGGTCACATCTGACGCTGGTATTGGGATTCTCCCTTTTGAGGCCAAGTACAGTTTGCATCCACACCAAGGCAGTCTCTGCCGTGTATTAAGGATTGAATTTGGTCCAGTTTCCTTCCCTTAATCTCTGAGGGGGAAAAAATGTTCTCTTCTGAAAAGGAAGATTTCTCCTTCTTGCTGCTCCAAAGGTGTCAGCAGAGAATGTGCGTGTGGTTAAGGGTGGGAGCTTAGGGTGGAGTGATGTGCTGCAGGGGGGTGGGCACAAGACAGTGAGCAGGAGAGGGAGGCTCCAGTCAGGTACTACTCACCCCCCCCAAATGCCCAGGAGGGGATCCGAGCCAACCTGAGAGGGAAGCCATTACCCAAAGCCTCCCTCCCTTACCCAGCCTCTCTTTTTAACCACAGGCGCCCAAAAAGAAAGGGAAGGGCAAAGGCACCCCGGTTGTGGACGGGCTTGCTCCGGAGGACATGACCAAGGAGCAGGTGAGCAGGCTGCCCTGTGCATTGGTCCAGTCCTGGGTGGAGTGGGTGGGTGGGTGCTGTTCCATCTCATCCCTCTGGCTGTTTGTCTGCATGAACCTCTGTCAGACCAGTGCACCCCTCATCCTGCCCTCTGCTCTGTGCCCGCCTCCCCCATTCTGGCTCCTGCAGTTCTGACAGCATATCCTTCCCCAGCTCCATCATCCCTGTCAGCGCCAAAGCTCTCAGGCACAGTATTGAAGAACTTTTTTATAGGGTGGTAAGAATTTGGAAGCAAATGTTTGTTTCTGGTATAAAAGCCATTTTTCATTTTTTTTTTGTATTCCCTTTCAGTTTTACCCCTTCATGCGTCTGATGCTACGGAGCTGTTTTCATAGTACATGCATTATAGTCTTCTTGTTTATTTACCATGAAACGTTAGGAATTATTGTGTCCACGTGTCCTTGTTGATGAAGGCAGGGGCTAGATAACAAACTGTGTGATTACAATATTAATTAAAAGGCCCCTGGGAACTGCAGCACATGGCAAACCACGAGAGGAAACTGGTGCCCACTCCAGCCTCCGTGTTCTGACGACGGGACTGCCTGTGTGCATCTGCCACGGACCTGCGGGCTCTGTGTCAACTGGTGTTGCTGTCAGAGCCCTGACTGTCTTTGCATAGTTTTAAGATAAAAATAAATACAAAGCAGAGTAATGGAGTCATAGGAGCTGAAGCTGGATGTGGAGCCAGGGCCCTTGATGGTAAGAGGGACTGTGTTTACAGCCGGTCCTTAAATAACGTATCGTTACAACGTTGATGAGAGGCCAGGGGACTTAGCTCTTGTGTCACTGAGCCAGTGGTCACATTGGTCTCCTTACGCGTCATTTGTCTTCACAGCTTCAGAACCCGTTGATGACATTAAGTGAGAACTGTCCCTGGCGGGAAACCAGTTGCAGCAGAGGGTGGTGGGGCCAGTCTGTGTTCTGGAGAGAGCACTGGCTGCACACTGCATCGCCCCAGCAGTTGAGCTGTTTCTTGCCCCCCGTGTACTTCCGGTCCCTGTGGAGACAGCCCTGACCAGCGGTGGTGTGTCTGCAGTGGCATGGACACCTCGGCAGCGTCTGGTGCCAGGGCCCAGGGCCCAGGGTCCAGGTGGCAGTGAGAGCCAGGCAGCTGCAGACAGGCCCCTGAACAGCCACCTTTTGTGCGTCCAACTCCGGGGCTATTTTCTAATTTTTTAATATATACTTTTATTGATTTCAGAGAGGAAGGTGGAGGGAGAGGAGAGAGAGAAATATCAATGATGAGAGAGAATCATCAATTGGCTGCCTCCTGCACATCTACAGTGGGATTGAGCCTGCAACCTGGGGCATGTACCTTGACCTGGAATCAAACTGACCTCCTGGTTCATTGGTCGACGCTCAACCACTGAACCACCTGCTGGGCTATTTTCTGATTTTTTTAAGAGAAGCTGGAAATGTGCATGTTTTAAGAAATGTGTTTATTGAGTCATGGCAAGATCTAACCTGTGAGACAGTCACAGTAGGTGGGAGCCTTGTTAGACTCTGAGTGGCACTAAAGGCCATGACATGGGGATGTTGTCTTCTTTGGAGGCCTGAGTCAGATGCACTGTGTTTTACCTCCTTTCAGCTCCTCAGGATTTTTAGATGAGAGTGGCCCCTCCCTCTTGCTTGCCTTTTTCCTCCCATGTGTCCCTCGGGTGGGTGGGCCCCGCTGGGTCCTTCACAGTCTCTGCTCGGCCTGCAGGTGGAGGGGCACATCGGCCGCATCCGTGAGGAGCTGGACCGAGAGCGGGAGGAGCGCAACTACTTCCAGCTGGAGCGGGACAAGATCCACACCTTCTGGGAGATCACCCGGAGGCAGCTGGAGGAGAAGAAGGCTGAGCTGCGGAACAAGGACCGGGAGATGGAGGAGGCCGAGGAGCGGCACCAGGTGGAGATCAAGGTGAGTGGGGCGCCCGCCTGTCCCGCTGGGGTCACTGCTGCGATGTTGTTAGGGTGAGCGGCATTTCATCTCCTTGTTCTGGGGTTACAGCCCTTTGTTTGTGTCTTTCACCCTGGGAACCTAAAGGTATTTTTTGTAAAAGATGATGTGTGTACCGGCAAACATGGGTGTGCAGGAGTGTGTGTGGGTGAGCATGTGTGTGCCTGCGAGCCGGTGAGCATGCATGTGCAGGTGTGTGTGTGTGTGTGTGTGTGTGTGTGCTGGTGAGCGAGTGGTCGTTCTCCCGCCCACAGGTCTACAAGCAGAAGGTGAAGCACCTGCTGTACGAGCATCAGAACAACCTGACGGAGATGAAGGCTGAGGGCACCGTGGCCATGAAGCTGGCCCAGAAGGAGCACCGCACGCAGGAGGGCACGCTGCGCAAGGACATGCGGGCACTGAAGGTGGAGCTCAAGGAGCAGGAGCTGGCCAACGAGGTGGTGGTGAAGAACCTGCGGCTGGTGGGTACATCCATGGGCAGCTGGTGTTGAACAGCAACCGGGAATTCACATTTTTTGTTTAAAAACTCCCGCATTTTGGCAATTAATTGAAATATTTTTTAAAAGCGTGCATCCAGGCAGATCCACTTTGGTGTCAAGTACAGAATTCTGTCTCCGACTTGAGCACAAACGGACATGAGGAAAACCAGTCAGGGCTCCTCTGCATGTGCTTCTGAGACCTGACACCCCGCTGCGCTCCCAGGCTGCCTGTCAGGTGCATTGGGACACACGCAGTCATTGAGGTGTCCAGCACCCCAGGCCACAGGCACACGGCAGCTTGTCATACAAGCTGGGCTCATGGGCACCTGACTGCCTTTTGAGAGCTTTTGGTCAATTCTGAGCGAGGATGGTGGGGGTGCCCGGAAGGTGCCAGGCCCCGTTCTGATCTCTGGGAGGACTGATAAAATGCCTTTCCATGTGTGGCACGTGGTCTGCAAAGGAGAAACTACACACAACAGAGAAGGCAAAATCATGTGTCAGATCCGCACAGCACATCCCTCGGCTATAAGGAAGGACAGAGTGAGTGGGGCAATGGGAATGAGAGTGGGTTGCATTTTCCTACATGGAGTTCTGGGAATGGCTCACTGAGAAGGTGACATTTGGGTAAAGGCAGTAAGGTCTGATCCAGGCTGTGGGGACCAGGCCAGGAGAAGAGGTAGGGGATGAGCCGCATGAAGGCCAGAGGAGCAAGTAGGTCCTAGCTCGTCGGCCTCGGAAACCACGGGGAGGCCGGGCTCGGGCCCTGGCTGAGCCGGGCCTGTGGGGCATTTGGGCAGAGAGAGGGCATCTGACCTTGGTTTTCAGAGGCTCCTCCTGGCGGCAGGTTGAGAAGACTTTGTCAGCACGTTTGTCTCCTGTGAAGGGAGCCAGGCTCCACTGGATCTGGAAAACACTGGAACTGCAGAGTTTGCAGCCAAGGCCGAGTGTGTGAAAGAGTTGGACCCCCAAGAATGGCCCCAGCCGGTTTGTTTAAATGGTTAGGGTGTCGACCTGCAGACTGAAGGGTCAAGGGTTTGATTCTGGTTCAAGGGCATGTACCTCGGTTGTAGGCTCGATCCCCGGCCATGCTAGAGGCAACCAGTCAGTGTCTCTCTCATATCAATGTTTCTCTCTGTCTCTCCCCGTCCCTTCCACTCTCTCTGAAAATCAATGGGGAAAAAATATCCTTGAGTGAGGATGAAATAAACACATAAATAAAAACGAATGGTCTGATCTCCCCTGGCACAGGCACACAGTAGGCTGGTTTCCAATGAATTCAGTGACGGGAGGCTGCCTGCCTGCCCAAGGCCTGTATAAAGACTGGTTATGTGGTCAGAGTTCCCTTTTGTGTAAAAATACTGCTATGAAAATAATTACCATTTTATATTCAGAATTGTATACAATAGCCACCTGGGGGAGCCTGCAGGTCTGGACAGTGCGGCCATGGCTCCACCCGCAGGCAGGCCAGCAAGGGGCCGCCGGCTGCTGTCAGTCCTTAGAATCTCTGAGAACATTTTCTCAGGCTCAGAGCTGACTTTAGCCAAGTGAGTTTTGAAATGTGGAAGTTACCAAAACCATGTTGTTCTGGATGTGGTGTGTGCGCCGGGAGCACAGGGACCCGCCAGAACATCAGAGGGTTTGCCGAGCGGCTTCTCTGTCTGTCGTCTCGTAACAGCCGGCTTCCACCTTTGCAGAAACACACGGAGGAGATCACCAAGCTGCGCAACGACTTTGAGAGGCAAGTGCGAGGTCAGTGTCTTCTTCCTGCGGCGCCATCACAGCAGAGCCTGACTCCCCTCCAGGGCTTACCTCACAGGCTGGCAAACCAGGTCAACACAGCCCGGACCTGTGAGGAGAGAGAATGTGCTCATTTTTAAGGCTGACGGACCTCTCAGCATCCCAGAACCGAGTTTTCTATGTCAGTTGGGGGAGGCTGTGGTCACCTTCTTCCTGCGGCGCCATCACAGCAGAGCCTGACTCCCCTCCAGGGCTTACCTCACAGGCTGGCAAACCAGGTCAACACAGCCCGGACCTGTGAGGAGAGAGAACGTGCTCATTTTTAAGGCTGACGGACCTCTCAGCATCCCAGAACCGAGAGTTTTCTATGTCAGTTGGGGGAGGCTGTGGTCACCACCCACTTCCCCACTCCTGTCAGCAATGGTGGCTCGGAGCAGGGGGTAGTCATTCAGTCTCGTGGGCAGTGTTCTTAGTCTCTCCCATGGCTCCTGGCCTGAGGCGGTCTGTAGTTTGAGTCACACAGCCCTGTGTTGTGAATGGATGGCTCACGGGTCATGGCTCGTGACCACGGGATGGGCTGACGCATAGCTATCGGGAGCCCCTGCAGGGGTGGAATTGCAGTGCCTGGAGGACAGCACGCGTGGTGTGTGCCTCGCGCGCCCTCTGAGCTTCAGCAGGAAAACCCAGTGAAACCCACCCTGTCCTGTGGCAGGTGAGCATGCGCAGCATTGGCACTGCTGGCTGCTCTCTGCTCAGCTGCTGTGTGTGCTGCTGCCTTTCAGAAATTGAGGCCAAGTATGACAAGAAGATGAAGATGCTTAGGGATGAGCTTGACCTGCGGAGAAAGACGGAGATCCACGAAGTGGAGGAGAGGAAGAACGGCCAGATCAGCACGCTGATGCAGCGGCACGAGGAGGCGTTCACAGACATGAAGAACTACTACAACGACATCACCCTCAACAACCTGGCCCTCATCAACTCCCTCAAGGTGCTGGGGCCACGCCGGGTCCACACGCAGCTCTTCGCCCCCAGACGCACTCTCCCTTATGAAACTCTTTCTGATAATGCCCTTCCCTGTCCTTGATTGAAACTCACAGGGAATGTAATCTCCCTATACCTGTAGCTGAAAACAGGCTGTTGCCCTAATGTCGGGCAGGAGAATGAGTAGGGTAGTGTCTGTTCTGAGAGCAAAGGCTCAGGCAGGACTGTGGTCGGAGCCTAGCTTAGAGTCATGGGCAGGTGTCATTGCCACCCAGGTGCTGGCAGGGATGGGGTTTCCACAAAGCAGAATGCCCTTCATGGCGCACTGAACAAAGCGTGATCTCATGAAAACCTCATTCCTAGAACATTCAGAGTAGGTGTGTGTTTGTACATAAAACAGGTCTCGTTGGCCCGTGTGCCCACAGTGGCAGGACTTGCCTGTGGCAGGTGAGCTCGCAGCCCTGGCACTGCCTGCTGAGCCTCCTGCACACGACTGTGCCCACAGGAGCAGATGGAAGATATGCGGAAGAAGGAGGAGCACCTCGAGAAGGAGATGCTGGAGGTGTCTGCGCAGAACCGGCGCCTGGCGGACCCGCTGCAGAAGGCTCGGGAGGAGATGAGCGAGATGCAGAAGAAACTGGGCGACCACGAAAGGGACAAGCAGATCCTGGTTGTGAGTGTCACCGCCTTCACCTCCCCCTTGGCTCCTTCTGGGCTCAGGAGAGCAGGGACATCCATGAGATGCCTCCTGGGGCCTGTGCAGGGCTTGGCCCTTAGGGCAGGAGGGCGTCTGAATCTCTATTTTCTGTGACTGGAGATGGCGGGGGAGGGGAGGAGGAGGAGGGGGGATGTAGAGCTGGTGCCCCTTACCGCCCTGGTGGGGATGAGCCACTTGTATCTTTGAGCCAGTTCTTCCTGGCGAGTATTCCTGTCCTTGCCATCTCCAGGAGCCTCCTTGTGTGCATGCCTGAATCCTGAGTGCCTTCTGTGCCCCACCCTCTTCTCTCTGCAGTGCACAAAGGCACGTTTGAAAGTTTCAGAGAAAGAGCTCAAGAGCCTGCAGTGGGAGCACGAGGTGCTGGAGCAGCGGTTTATCCAGGTGAGCAGCCAGCAGCCCAGCCAGGACCGGTTCCAGGAGGTCCTGTTGCTGCTCCTCACCCTATGCAGCCTTCGAGGAAGCCCGGGGCAGTTCTGTGGGAGGCCTGGGTCTCACACAGAGCAGATCCCTGGTGGGAGCAGTTTGCCCACCTGCCCCCTCGGCTCACTTCTGAAACACACAGAGGTAGCCTGGCCTCTCCAGCCAGCGTCTTTTTCCTCTACATCCATGAATCTAGTACCAGATTAGTATGTGCACATTGGAAGGACGTCACGGAGCCCTGAGTCTCAGTAAAAACAAGAGGGTTCCCCTGCTGCTCAGCGCTGATCCCCACAAGTGGTAACAGCTTCCGAGTCTCCTCCCAGCTCCTCCTGTGTGTCCAGCGTGGGTGGGACTTCCTGCCTTAGACGCAGCACCTTCCATCTCGCAGGTCTGTCCTGCGGCTTCCAGATTGCACCTGCATAGCAGCTCATTCTGGTGTTGCCCGTGCCCCCCTGCCCCCCCGCAAGTGCCGCCATATGCAGCTGGTGCCCCGAGGGACACCCTTGCTCGTCCTCTAGTGTCAGCTCATCTTGTGCACCTGTGGGACCCTCCCTAGGAAAGTCAGTTCCTGGTGGTGGAAGGTTTGCATTCAGATTTCAGATAGAGTCTGCCCAGAGGGCTGTCCGTAGGGGTGATCTCACCCAAAGTGCCCAAGGGGCCATTTCCTGCTGCATCAGCTCCTACTCTGCTGATGTATAATTGGCGGAGAGTGTCTTATTGAATGTGCTTTTCTTAGATTTCCATGAGCCTGAGAGGTCCTCCTTGCAGTGTCCGGGGTCTGCCCAGGGCAGAGCATTCCCACCTGGGCCCTGTTTGTTAGTGCAGGGTGCTCCGTGGCCAGTGCAGGGTGTACCATGGGCCAGGTTCAGGTCCACTGGCGTCTCCTCCTGCCTCCCATGGTGTGTACAGCTGCACACCTTTACTTCTGTCGCAGAGAGTGGGGGTGCAGGCAGTGTAGACGCCACAGGTTTCCCTGGCTGTGGGTGGGCACGGTGCAGACGGCACAGTGAAAGGTGTGTTCTGGCCCAGGGGCAGAAGTGGGAGGGCTTCTTGCCAGCGAGATGGCCCAGCGAAGGCGTCCCTTCAGGTGCAGCGGGAGCGGGATGAGCTCTACAGCAAGTTCACGGCGGCCATCCTGGAGGTGCAGCAGAAGACAGGCTTCAAGAACCTGCTCCTGGAGCGCAAGCTGCAGGCCCTCAGTGCTGCCATGGAGAAGAAGGAGCTGCAGCTCAATGAGGTGCTGACAGCCTCCAACCTGGATCCTGCCACCCTGACCCTGTTGTCCCACAAGCTGGAGGTAGGTCCCAGATGGGCTCCGGGTGGCAGCTGGACGGTGCCCATGCTCCTGCCCTGGCAGGTGGCCTGCAGGGGCTCTGGCTGGGGGTCACTTCTCTCCTGTTGACACCCCAAGCATGTGCAGCCTGCATCATTCCAGTTAACATCATTAGTCCTGGGGAGGGGCTCCCCACACTCTCTCACTCAGACCTCAGCTCACTGCTACTACTTCTTAGGATGGGTTCATTTTAGCCTATGAGGCTCTAGGTCTCAACTGTTCTGGAACTTGTGGGCCTGAGCTCTTGGGCATCTGGCAGCCGACTCAGACATAGGCCTGGGGGCAGCTGAGTCTCCTGTACTCGCAGGGAAGCCGCTAAGCTGTGTCCCAGCTGAGCAGTTAGGCAGGGCTGAGCCTCTGTGGTGGGTGCTGGGAGGGCTTCCCGGAGGGAGGGAGTTATGTCTGGGCAGAGGCTAGAGCATCTGTTGACCTGAATCCAGTTATTCATGGCACCCCTCTGTGCTGGGATGGCCCCGGCACCGGGGTGCAGCAGTAGTCAAGGCAGGTGAGACCTCTGTGCCCTCAGGCCAGCAGGTCAGCTGAGGCGTCAGGGTCGCTCCTGCCTCGCAGGCGGAGCCCCGCAGCACCTGTAGGTCCTCTCTCACCTGGGGATGGGCCTTGTCCCTCTGCTCCCTGACCTGATTTTGGGAGTGGGGTTGTCACAAACAGAATTGGTGATGTGAGATAAGGGGTCTTGGTGCTGCCATGGGAGTGTGGCTGATGCTCAGCTCCCAGCCAACTGGGCAACCTGCTACTGCCAGGCCGGGGACCTGGGAGACAGATCCAGGTGTGCAGCTGCCTGCATGTCTCCACCCAGAGGCCTGTCCCAGAAGCAGATCCCTCCAGGCTGGACGGGGTCTTTTTTGAGAAAGAGACCTGGGGCATCGGCTTAAGGCCTCCTCACCATCCGGGTGCGGGTGTGTGTTATCCTGAGCAGTAGCATAGGCAGCATTGAAAAAATATTATTTACTTTTTATGTATTTTTATTATATTTATTTTTTGTTAATCCTCACCCGACGATATTTTTCTATTGATTTTTAGAGGTGGAAGGGACATAGGCAGCATTGAAAAAATATTATTTACTTTTTATGTATTTTTATTATATTTATTTTTTGTTAATCCTCACCCGACGATATTTTTCTATTGATTTTTAGAGAGAGTGGAAGGGAGGGGGAGAGACACAGAGAGAGAAACATCCATGTGAGAGAGACACATCGATTGGTTGCCTCCTGCACACACCCCAACCAGGGCCAGGGATCAACCTCACAACCTGGGTATGTGCTCTGACGGAACCGAACCCGAGACCGTTCGGTGTGCAGGCCAGTGCTCCATCCAACATGAACCCCTTTGGCTCACACCACCCCGAGGCCCAGAGGATGAGCCTGTCAGGTCACCACATCAGTATGTAAAGCATTGCAGCCGCTCCCTGCACCCAGCCTGCCCCTGGGCCTGCAGCTGGCACTTGGTACTGCCAGCTTGGTGGGGGAGATCCTGAAGCTGTCAGCTGTGTCCCTGAGTTTGGGGCTGGGGAGGACTATGGAAGGTTCTGGGGAGGACAGACTGGATCCAAGAGCCCACAGGGACCTGCAGGAAAGGCTGAGCAGGATGGATTTGTCACGATTGGGGAGGACTGGGGAAGCCAAGGTGAGGTCGTTCCTGTGTCCTGGCTCAGTGGGCCACAGTGCCTGTGGGACCCATGTACCCTGGGACCAGCTTGGGGCAGGGGGCCTGGGGCAGGGCAGGCACATAGGAGGGGCCTTGTCTGGGTAGGCAGCACTGGGGTCCTGGGTCTGGGGCTCACCTCTGACTGTGTGCCTCTGTCCCTGTGGAGCACCAGTGATGTGATGAGGGGGGTAAAAAATCAGTCTCACCCACGAGGGTCACCGCAGCTGCACCAGTGGCCAGGGTGGGTGTGGGTCAGCTCTTGGCTGTCCTGGTTGGAACCCACCAGGCCTGCGCCTCTCACTTCTCAGCACCCATCTCCTTCCAGAGGCAGGTGCTGCTCCCTTTCTTCCTGGGGGATCTTTCTGCACAGCCTGCTCCCCGTGTGGACACACAGGAATGGGGCCAGGCCACTATTCCCTGGACATCTGGGGTCACCGTTAGAGCCCAAGATGCCAGACCTATGGCTGCCCAGTCTGTCTTGGCCCAAAGACAGGTCTCAAACTCAGGCCTGCATTTCTCTCCTCAGGACGTTCTGGAATCGAAGAACAGCACCATCAAGGACCTACAGTACGAGCTGGCCCGGGTCTGCAAGGTATGATGGGCCCCGCCTGCCTTAGTGCACGCCCACACCCAGGACCCTGCGATTCCTACCTTAGCCTGAGGGTCCAGCTGCCTATGGCTTAGGGCAGCCCCACCTGCCTTGGTGTTCCTCCAGGGCCAGCCTCTGGGAAAGGAGGGGGCTCCCGACTCCCACATCCCCATCCGTCTGACCCTCACTCTCCCACCCTCCTGGCCTCTGGGGCGATGCGGGGAGCAGGCACAGGTCTACCCTTTCTCCTCTGTGAGTCCAATGAGCGCTACACACCATTTCTGTGCCCAAAGTGCGCATTGGCGCTGAGGCCTGTTTGCGCCCCCCCCCCCCGCCCCCCTGCCCACTGTTGTCTGTCCCATGAGTCCCAGCAGCCTGGGCCTTGCACCCAGTGCCCCTGGCTCTGGCATTCCCCACAGGTATCTGGGCTTTGCCTGTGGTCATGCAGACACATAGCTGCCTGGGCACGCACTTACCAAGGGCAGCACCTCACAGGTGACTCAGACGTGCCCATAGTTCTTTTTTCTGCTGCTTCTGTTATGTGCAAGCCCCGGGCTGTGCAGCCTCAAGATGAAGGCGTCTCAGGGGCTGGGCCTTCCCTCGACCCTCCCAGCCTCACCTGCCCATCCGACCCTTCTCTGGATGCCCCGGCACCCTGAAACTTGTACACACAAAATCGGTGGCAACTACTGGCCTGTGCGGCTCTGGGGAGGATTTGCACAAGTTGTATCTGGTTGTCAGGAGGCCTGTGCCCCATGAAGGGCAGAGCCAGGCCCAACCCCCAGTTCTCTCTGGAGCTCCACTCAGTTCACCTCTAACTCTTGACCCCAGTCCCTGCACTGGGGTGTGAGGACGGTGAGGGTACTGTGCCCTCTGCAGTGTTAGTTCTGAGTCAGCCACGCTCCAAGCATTTCTCAGGCATCACCTCTTCAGACCCTACAGCCACCGACGACGACATTCATCCTTTTAAAGACGCCTGGTTTCCAGAGGGGACAGAACCATGTCCATGGACCTGGCAGCACTGTTGCCCATACCTGAGCTCTTCTGGGACGTGGGGGTCACCTGTGCTCCCTATCAGTCTTCTTTGTGGTCCCTCCTTCCCACCCTCCACAGAGCTGGGTGTCCTAAGTGAGGGCTAGCCTTGGCATTGCCCTTGCCCAGGGGGGAGCCCTTGCTGGGCTCCTGGCACCTCCCAACATGCGCTGTCCCCACAGGCCCACAGCGACCTGCTGCGCACCTACGAGGCGAAGCTCCTGGCCTTCGGGATCCCTCTGGACAACGTGGGCTTCAAGCCCCTGGAGACGGCCGTGGTTGGGCAGACCCTGGGCCAGGGCCCGGCGGGACTTGTGAGCACCCCAACATAGCCCCCACCCAGGACTTCTCCCTGCAGGACACCCCCTTTTACACCCACGGACAGCAGGTGTGTTTTTGTGATTTGTTGGGTCAGCAAATGAAGGCTTTCGTGTTTGCTGCGTGTCCTGGTGACGACTGTGGCAGAAGCAGCGCCCGGGCCAAGGCCCGTCTGTTTCCCTCCCAGCTGTCCCCCCGCCCCCTACACACGCCTCAGGCTCTGCCCAGTGACCGCAGCAGCCTGCAGGTGCCACATGACTTTATTGATGCCCAAGTCACAGTGCCACTAGGAATTGGGGGCCAGAACCTCCCCCAGGAAGTGGGACCTGAGGCCCCATGAGGAACATGGAGCCCTGTGCAGGGCTGGGGGCGGCTCAGGCCACAGTGAGGGCGTTGGTGCTCTCGGGCCAGCTGGTGGTCAGCTCCCTCGGTAGGTGGTGTAGGACCATGGGCTCAGCAGCAGGGGGACGTGGAACTTGTGGGTTTCGTTTGTGATGGTGAAAACGACCTGAGAACAGAAGGCACCAGGAGGGAGCCAGGGCCTGACCCAGTGCTCCCAGGGAGAAGCCGGACTGTGGGCCGAGGGCTGCTTCCCAGGGAGCCCCAGACCAGCCAGCGCCTGATGGTGAACTGGAGACCAAGGCTGTTGACAAGGCTGAATCTGCTCTAGGTACAGCTCTTGGCTTGAGGGCCCCTGGGCCTGCCAGGCTTCCCAAGGGGTCCACCCTGAAATCGGGTCAGGTGAAGGGGGACGCAGCAAGATTAGGCCAGTGAATTGGGCAGGGCTTGTTCAACACCTGTGTCCACAGGGGCTGAGTCACCCTTGACCCTGCCCCCCACAGCCTGACCCAGGGCCAGGGCAGGGACACCTTTCTCCTGGGAGTTCAAAGCAGGTGAACCCACTGCCTGCCACTGCCCTGGGAGAGGGGGGCGGGGCTTGCCTCCTGCAGGACCTCGGGGTCATGGTGAATCCCAGGCCTCCACCTCCATGCCAGCCTGCGGCCCTCACCTCCACGTACGGGTAGAAGCTGTCCTGCCCCCTTTTCTTCCAGTAACCCTCGGTGTCGAAGGTCAGCTTGTAGGTGCCCGCCTTCATCTGGCCTGGCAGCAGGAGCCCAGGGCAGCGTCCATCGGTGTCGGTGTAGCTGGGGGAAGAGGGGAGGAGGTGCACCCCTGCCTGGCTGTCTGGGTCTCCACACCTCGCAGCCTCAGACGCCCCTGCAGCCTGACTTGGGAGACTCTGGTGCCTGGGGCTCCGGAACAGCCGTTGCACAGCACAGAGAAGCAGGACAGGGGAAAACCTCCCACAATCTACCCCTGGAGCAATCATCACTTCATTTGACCTATATTTTTCCAGATACTGTCTATTTTTAAGTATGCTTATTTATAAACGGAAAAAATGTAAGATGGGTTCTATGATTCCTATTGTTTTGTAACCTGGGTGAGTCATGTCGTCTGTGTGTGTGGCTTTCTGGGTCAGTTCCTGTTCCTGTCTCCATGTCCCCAGCTGTGCAGGCCGGTGAGCGTGCACTGCGGCCACAGAGAGCATCATTCACCAGCACTTGTGGGCGTTGGGAATGGGTCCTGTGACCCCCCAGGGGACTCCATGTGCTCTTCCAAGACCACAGCTGACCTTCAGATGGGACCTGGACCCGCAGCCTTTGTGAGGGGGAAGGGACAAGCTCCACACCCTCAGGCCCTGAACTTTTGGGGCCCAGCTCCCCACTGCCACCTCCAGAAGAGTCTGCTCCCTGCCCACAGGACCACCCAGTGCAGACATGCCAGCCTGGGCCGGGCCTCCCCCAGCAGAGCTGAGCGTGGGGCAGAAGCCAGGGCCGCGGAGAGCAGCTGCCAGGTGTGGAAGGGCCACTAGGCTGCAGTGAGAATAGAAGAGGAGAAAGTGCTGCCTGGTGACAGGGGAGCCTTCCCGATTCCTCCTCAGGCCTTACCCATCCGAGCCTGACCCCTGACCCCTGACGGGAGAGGCTCCAGGAGTCAGCAGGGGCCGTGGGGCAGGAGGGGGGGGGCGCCTTTAGGGGGCCCTGTGCTGAGGGAGGAGCTCTGGACTCAGTGCTACCCCAAACCTACCTTCTCCTCAGTTCTGTCCACTGCTGGCCGTGGTCCTCGAGCCTCGACAGACAGAGGCAGAGGCCCTGGGCCGGGAGCCCTGAGGCAGTGTCCAGCACATGTGTGGTCAGCGGGCTGCTGACCGGCTCCATGCCTCTGCCCTGGGCCAGGAGAGAGGGACAGGACAAGCCTTGTGTCCACACCAGCCTCAAGGAGGCAGCAGTTAGAGTAACAGCCTGGGGGCGGAGATCCCAAATGTCCCTGGGGTGGGGATCAGGAGGCTGTGGTGGGGACACACTGAAGTGCAGTTCGTCAACCACGCTGACCTGTCCCCCATCCGTCCCCACTGGGGCCCTCCCCTCCACCCACCACTGCCTTGTGCTCCCTGTTCTCCCAGCTCAGTGTCCCCGGCTTCCAGGTCGGAGCCCCGGCCGAAGGGACGAAGGGACGAAGGGACGGGAACTGGCCCTACCTCCCCGGAGCCCAGGTGTCGCTGGAGCGCGCGCAGCCGCGGGGCGGACCCCGAGCTCATGCCCAGTAGACGGGACAGGGCGCGAGCTGAGGTCACCCGCTCCCGCCTCCACCTGAGGGTGCCTCCCTGTCCCGCTGTCACCTCCCTGGACCGGGAGCCGAGTTTCTGACCCAACGGGGCGGGTTGTGGGGGGAGGTCCATCTCGGTGCCACCACTAGAGCCCCAGGGACTTCGCTGGGGAGGGGCCCAGGCGGGCCATTGGGGCGCACAGACCTGCGGGCTGCGGAGGCGACTCCCACCGGAAGTGAAATCCAGGGGACTTGCCGGGATGGGC